>NC_092335.1:324039166-324352500 GCF_046630445.1 Rutidosis leptorrhynchoides | reverse complement strand
AAACGAATGCAGTCTTTAAAAAACGTCTCATATAGAGGTCAAAACCTCACAACAAAATCAATTAATATGAAACGTTTATAATCGATATGAACGGGAAATTTCAACAAAGGGCAATACCAATGGATGGTGGGAAAACTCATCTATCTTGCTCACACTCGACCGGATATAGCACATGCAGTTGGAGTTGTGAGCCAGTTTATGCATCAACCACAGGTTCACCATATGGAAGCTGTAATGAGGATCATCAGATACTTAAAGAAAACAGCAGGCAATGGAGTTGTATTAAAAAAGAATGGGCACCTTAAAGCACAAGTTTATACGGATGCAAGTTGGGCTGGAGAAAAAGGAGATAGACGATCAACTTCAGGTTTCTTCACAATAGTTGGAGGAAACTTAGTTGTGTGGAAGAGTAAGAAACAAAAGGTCGTTTCCTTATCAAGTACTGAATCAGAATTTAGAGGAATCGCAAAGGGAGTGGTGGAAGCTTTATGCATTCGAAAACTCTTGACAGAAATAGGATTCCCTCCAAAAGAAGCTATTCAGATCCTCTGTGGTAATGAAGCAGCAATCCCAATCTCAGAAAATCCAGTTCAACATGATCGAACAAAACATGTTGAAGTGGATAGACACTTTATCAGATAAAAGTTGGATGCAGAAATAATTTCTTTACCACATATAAGATCTGAAGACCAATTGGCCGACATTCTCACCAATTCAGTCAACGGAAGACTCTTCAGCGATGTTCTTGACAAGTTGAACATTGGAGACCTCACTATTCAACTTGAGGGGGAGTGTTAGAGTACAGCGATCAAGAGGGTCAAATTACCTTATTTGGTAATTTGACTTTAGGGATCAGAAAGTTGAATTCATCATTTCCCGTTTTGGAGGCATGTCATAAGGTCAACTAGGGTCCAACATAACGGTTCAAAGGTGTACCACAACTGCAGGTTTCCTAAATGTATATGGGGGTTCCAAAAGTGTTATTGGAGCCATCCCATTTAGAGAAGTAGCTGTTAGGCCTTGTAGTGTATAAAATACTTGTAAATCTGTAAACAAAGAACAACAATTCTGCTTGTATTCATAAAAATCAATATACAAACAATCATTATTCTTGTTTATCATTTTAAAACATTGTGCCCAAACACCCATTATAACCCATTATCTAGCACACTTTATTTACCTATTTTTTCCACCTCTAATAGTTCTTGTTAAACTTTCAAACAATGTCAATGTGAAAATGCAATACCTTTTAAGAACAAAAGATGTATAAAACATAGGCTATCTCGTGTAGCATGGTCTGGCCTTGTCCCGAGTATGCCAAAAAGTAAAGCCTACTTTGCAACTGTACGTCAAACTCTCAAGGACCAGATTATGAATATTTTACCGTTTGAGGAAGGTTAACTTCCGGTAAAGTATCTAGGTGTTCCATTGATTTCATCTCGATTATACTATAGGGACTGTAAAGTTCTTATAGATAATGTGAGAAATAGGGTGGAGAATTGGAAAAATCGCTTTTTATCTTTTGCAGGTAGACTACAACTCCTATGTTCGGTTCTATCTTCTATGCAAGTATATTGGCAGTAGATTTTCATTCTCCCAAGTGCTACCTTAAACGACATTGAGACTTTAATGAGAGGTTTTTTATGGTGTCAAGGGACTCTTAAGAAAGGAAAGGCGAAAGTAAAGTGGAAAGATGTGTGCCTGCCGAAAGCTGAAGGTGGATTGGGAATTAAAAATCTTACCGAATGGAATATAGCTCTAATCTCTTCCCATATTTGGAGATTGTTATCACACAAAGAGTCATTGTGGGTTAGTTGGATCCAAACCCACAAACTTGCAGGTCGTAACTTTTGGAATGTTGATACTCCCTCAAATGCTAGTTGGAGTTGGCGGAAAATTCTTGGAGTGCGTGATCAAGTTAAGGGCTGTTTTATTCACTTAATTGGCAACGGAGAACGTACTTCAATGTGGTATGATTTATGGTGTGAATCTGGTCCTCTATCTAATTTCATTACGACTAGAATGATTCATCAAGAGGGTTTCGACCATGCGTATTCCATCAAAGATATGATTCTTCATCACGCTATGAATTGGCCTTCTTCTTGGTTGTCTCGCTTTCCTCAATTGTCTAATGATTATATTTCTATAATAAATAACGATGAAGATGTGGTTAGGTGGAGAGATAATGATGGCAGTGTGCGGGATTTTTCGGTCCATTTGGTGTGGGATTTCGTTCGAAGCAAAGCCTCAACAGTCCCTTGGGCTTCCGTCATCTGGTTCACACAAAATATTCCAAAACATGCTTTTGTGATGTGGTTGCTTATGGGTGAAAAACTCAAAACGCGGGATAAACTCAAACATTGGGAGGTCACGCCCAATCAAGCATTGGTGTGTGCGCTTTGTGATCAAGTTCCAGATTCTCATGACCATTTATTTTTCGAATGTCCTTTTTCTCTTCAGGTTTGGAACCGAGTGAAACTACATATGGATTTTCCTATCTTTAGTGATTCATGGAAAGACTTTACGCTGATGGTTAGCCCATTTGCAAAGCGAAGGATTGCTCGAATTATTGTTGTTAAACTACTATATGCGGCTACTGTGTATAGTTTGTGGCAGGAGCGAAATAACAGATTATTTAAGAAGAAGAAAAGATCGGTTGATCAATTTTATGAAGCTACGTAGGCTACGGTTCGATTGAAAATCATATCCATTAAGTGGAAGACGAATCCCCAGACCCTTCGGCTAAAATCAGATTGGAAGATTTCTTAATTTGTCTTTAGTTGTTTATGTTTGTGAGCTTTAGCTCGTGTGGTCTTTGTTGCTATGTTTAGCTGGTTATTTGAGAGGCGGTGGGACTCTCCTTTCGCCGTAGTTCTTCATTGTAATCATTCTTTATTCTTTTTTAATAAAAGATTCGCCGGGTAACCCCCCTTTACCCAAAAAAAAAATATATAATAATAATGGTGTTAGTGTGTGTTCAGATATTGATCAAAGACAAACATTACTTTGCCCAACAATCGTGCAGTCGTTTGAGGCATAGGACATTTGATATCAAACTTAGCGCATGCATCAGCAAGATATTTGTTAGCCTCATCTTTTGTAAGGTCTGTCAAAAGTTCAAACGAGAACCACAAAAAGGGTGAGAACTGCGAGAACTTTTAATTTTATAAATATTTTCTCATGTGAGTACATTGAATCACCCATAAACGTTGATGGAGAGTAAGAATGAACATAAAATAGTTTGAATAAAGTTATGTTTTACCTATATAATCAAATATATAGTTATCCGTTCACATGTGCATATTCATTTGTGAACATGTGAATAGTTCATATAATTAACAATTTAACATCTAATTTAATGAACATATGTTTGTTAATGATATGAGCATTAGTTAACATTTGCATGTAATTTATTGCATTTAAATGTATATAAATTATAAAATTAAGAAGTTCTCACAGTTATCGTTTTTTTGTGATTCTCGTTTGAACCTGCCCCTGTAAGGTCTTTTGGTATGCTAAGATTTGCTGTCTACTCCAACCCTTCAATCATTTCAATTCGCCTAAAAAAGCATTTGGATCAAGTTAGCACAAAAATTGCAATAAAAACATATAAGCTGGATGCAACAATTTCAACTCATTTATATGCGGAAGGATTTGCAAAGATTTGATTTTTAGTTTTTTTTCCTCTAACGTTTCAATGGTGTTAAGCTATAAGATTTTACTAAAAAGGGTCAAATGGTTCAACAAATAAAATATCCTAAGTCAACTAAAATGTATTCAAATGCACTAAACATCTTCATCACTTGATTAGAAGACTTTTATATTATCTGACAAATGATACAGTTTTGTAACATACTATGCTACTACTTAAGATAAAAAAAAAACATATACTGGAATGTACGATGATCATCCTAACCACAAATACGAAATAAAAATCTACAACTTAGCAGACGGCTTAACTGAGACAGCGTTTTCTTATTTTCTCTCAGCATGCTATTCAATATATTTGTTTTATATATATAAAAAACTTTTAAACTATACGTATCTTGCAGATGATAAAGTATACTTATCTGGCAAAGTACTAAATAAAACCATACCTTTTTGTTTGTATCCTTACTGAAGAAAGGTGGGTCAACTTTTGAAAGTGGTAGCAACAAAATTCTCTGCCCTTCCTTTCCTTAACGACCAGTTCTTCGAAAGTCGACGATCATACTTATATCAGCAGTAAGTTGACCAGTTCTTCAAAAGTCAACGATCATACTGTGGTATACCATAATTGATCATACTGTGGTATATCAGCAGTAGACCCGATTAGGGTTTAATTCTTGCTTCAATTGGGATGCGATGTGAATTCCGTTTTAAATATTCAGCATACATAGTAGATTGATTTGGTGTGTATTTTAGAAATCAAGATTGGAGGCGGTGGAGGATTCCGGTTAAAGAGACCATCTGGTCTATTGCAAGAAGGATCGAGGAATTGCTTGAGGTACATCAAAGAAATTGGATTACATTCCGATTGAAGAATCGATGGACTTTAGAGTTTTTTTCAATTGAATTGTTTGAAACACCGATTTAGGATTTTAAGGTGTAAGACGGTTTGTGGAATTCGTAATTAGGGCCACATCAGATGGTAAGAAACGGTTTCAGTATTAATGTTGAGTAACTGTAACTAAAAAAGGTGAAAAACTGATAGCAAGTATTATAACTTTTTTATCCATAATTTCACAAGAGTTCATTTAGCTGATCAGTTTGCAAGCGCTTTGCAAACCTGATCGCCCCAGGTTTGATTCCTGAGGGCTATTTTTTAAAATAAATTAAATATGATATAATATGATAATTTAAGATTTGAAAATAATATCAGAAAAGCACACGTGAATTTAAATGTCATTAGCATCCAATCACATTCTACCAACTCATCAAAAAATACTGTTATACTGTAGCAAGCACTGTAGTTTTTTTTCCTTTACCTCAAAAATATAAAAACAGTTCTTCAAAAGTCGGCGATCATACTATGGTATACCATACTTGATCATACTGTGGTATATCAGCAATAGACCTGATTAGGGTTTAATTCTTGCTTCAATTGGGATGCGATGTGAATTCCGTTTTAAATATTCCGCATACATAGCAGATTGATTCGGTGTGTATTTTAGAAATCAAGATTGGAGGCGGTGGAGGATTCCGGTTAAAGAGACCATCTGGTCTATTGCAAGAAGGATCGAGGAATTGCTTGAGGTACGGTTACATTGTTCGATCAAAGAAATTGGATTACATTTCGATTGAAGAATCGATGGACTTTAGAGTTTTTTTCGATTGAATCGTTTGAAACACCGATTTAGGATTTTAAGGTGTAAGGCGGTTTGTGGAATTCGTAATTAGGGCCACATCAGATGGTAGGAAACGGTTTTCAGTAGTAATGTTGAGTAACCGTAACTAAAAAAGGGGGAAAAACTGATAGCAAGTATTATAACTTTTTTTATCCATAATTTCACAAGAGTGCATTTAGCTGAACAGTTTGCAAGCGCTTTTCAAACCTGATCACCCCAGGTTCGATTCCCGAGGGATATTTTTTAAAATAAATAAAATATGATATTATATGATAATTTAAGATTTGAAAATAATATCAGAAAAGCACACGTGAATTTACATGTCATTAGCATAATTAATTAGAAAATTACACGTAAGCAAATTATTGAGAGAATTAAGGAGGAGCCGGCACATAGAATTTAATCCCTTGATTAGTCGACGATCATACTGTGACGACCCGGAAAAATTCAACCAAATTTAAACCTAATCTTAATATGATTTCGACACGATAAGCAAAGTCTGTTAAACTGAGTCTTAAAATTTTTGTACTGTTTACATGGATTCAGTTAACCTTTGACTACTCCCGACGATTCACGAACAAATGTGTGTAAGTAAATATGTATATATATATATATATATATATATATATATATATATATATATATATATATATAAGTGTATATATAATATTTTGAATTAATAAATACTCTCCAATTAATTGAAATTAAAAATGTAAAATAATATACAGAGTATTTAAGTTGCTATTAAAATAAAAATATATATATGTATACAACTTTTATACATACTTAATAATATATGTAATAGTTTGAAATAATAATATACGATTTAATTGCTTAAACTAAATCAGTAAAATAAATAAAAGTTAATCATTTGAATAGAAAATGTAAAGTAATATACGAAATAATTAAGCTGTTATTAAAATGAATCTACATATATATGACTTCTATAAATAATCAATATTATATGTATATTGTAATCTATATATATATATATATATATAAATAATCAAATAGGTTATTATATAAAATAAGTAATACATAATTAATGAAATGTAAGATTAATATACTAAACCTTATTACAAGTTAAAATATAATTGCTATGTTAATAATATTATTATTACTTTTATTAATATCAATATCTGTAATAATATAATATATAATATATAGCTATAGAAATTGAAACATATAACTTCTTATTACTAGTATTATTAATATTACTATATATTATATATATATATGAAGTTGATACATCTAATGGGTTGTAATTATTATCAATAATACTGTTATCATCATTAATATTATTAAAAAAACATTATAATTAGTAATGAAATTATGATTTTTAGTTATTATTATGATTAAGTATTATTCTTAATATAAAAAAAAATTATCATTTTTTTATTATTATCATTAATTTTACTTTTATCTTCACTATTGTTGTTATTAATATAATTATTAATTATTAATATTAATTACATTATATATATATATATATATATATATATATATATATATATATATATATATATATATATATATATATATATATATATATATATATATATATATATATATATATATATATATATATATATATAACTATTATATAACGCGTAATTCCTATTGCCTATCTGCATCATATTTTTTTCCTGTCCTTGAGATTATGTATGTCGAATTCTGTCTACCATTACAAACAAAATTCAGTTAGGGGTCGACATCTGAGTTTTTTATTTATTTATTTATTTTCTATCTGCTTTATAATATTTTGTTCGATACTTCCTGGCTCGAATAAGCTGTCGACTACGTTAAATTCTATATAATAAACGATTATTGTTGACAGAAACCAAACGACCTTTACTCCATTATATTCAACTATCAATTTTATCTGCGAATTTATACAGAAAAGAACAACACCCATTTATCACCTCTGTTTTGAACTCAAATTGCAAAAACCATGAATTCGAATTCAATTTCAAAATGTATAAACGTAGTTTTGTCAGAAATCCCTCACTCAATCTATCTGTAAAGTTACAGCCTTCAATTTCAATTATCGAATCCGAATTTTTCGAGTCAAAGATAATTTTCAAAAAGTCAACAAATTTGTTCATCGGAAAATTCGCGTTCGTTGGGATGTTTTAAGCCGAATTGACTATCCAGAAAGTTTATGGGTTTGATTTAGAATATTTTTCATGAAGAGATCGTAGTCTCAAAACATCTCTATATTAAAAATTCTTTAAAAAAAAAATTTCTTTCAGCGACTGCAGCTGTTTTCTTTTATTTTTCTATTACGAAACTCAATCCAATCACTTTCAATTATTTTTTGTTTCATATAAACGCCTAAATAAAATACGCTGTTATGAAATTTTTGTTGCTTTGGTTGTTGTATGAATCTGTGAAGAAGAAGAAAAATGAGACAGAATAATACGGGTTAAAAATAAATGGAAAGGGTTTTAAATCAGAAACTGGGAAACAGCCCAACAGTTCAGAGTGTTTACAGGTGAGCGGGAGGTCGCGGGTTCGAGTCCTGCTCGGGATAAAAAAATTTAGAAAGGCTTACACTATGAGGTAGTTATTATATTTTATTATTATTACTTCCTTATTATTATTATTTTTATGTTATTATTATTATTACTTTGATTATTATTATGAATTATTATTATTATTGTTATCATGTTAGATATTATTATTAACAAAATGATTAATAATATAATTTATGATATTATCATTATTATTACTAGTATTATTATTTATAAATTTATTAGTATTATCATTACTAATATTATTATTATTATTATTATTATTATTATTATTATTATTATTATTATTATTATTATTATTAGTATTATTATTATTGTATTATTATTGTTAGTATTATTATAATTTCAAGGATACTAAACATGTTAATAACATAAATATATAATCAAAGATGATGTGATAAAGATTATAGAAATTAGTTATAATTATACGAATACAGGTAAAAATTATGATTATAGTTACAAATAAATGTTATAAGAAGCTATAATCATTAGTATAGAAATTTAACACGAAGATTATGATTATTATGATTAGGAATATGAAGGCTTTATTAATATTATTAAGATTATCAAATATAGAAATTTTAGATATAAATATTATTATGAAAATGATTAAAAGGTATTATTAAAACTATTACAATTATTGTTATCATAGTTATTATAATATAACTCAGTATCATTATTATTATTATTAATATCATTAATTTTATTAATATCATTATTATCACTTTTATCATTATTACCAATATTAGTATTATCATAATTATTAATTTCACAAATAAATGATTTTCATATAAAAATATATTTAATATATATAACTTAACTATATTTATATTTTTATATATAAAATGGATATATTTAATTAAATAATGAAATATATAAGTTATTAATATAAAAACAATATCAATAATAATAATATGTATATTTGTTCGATTACAAGTATATGTTTTAATATATATATGAATGATATAGGTTCGTGAATCCGAGACCAACCTTGCATTGTTCAGTATCGTCGTATGAATATTTTTACTACAAAATATTGTATCGTGAGTTTCATTACTCCCTTTTTAAATGCTTTTGCAATATACATTTTTGGGACTGAGAATACATGCGCTACTTTTATAAATGTTTGACGAAATAGACACAAGTACTTAAAAACATTCTACGATTGAGCTACGAGTACACCGGATATCACCCCTTTTTAGTCTGGTAATCTAAGAATTAGGGAACAGACCCCCTAATTGACGCGAATCCTAAAGATAGATCTATGGGCCTTGACAAGCCCCAGTCAGAGAATTTGAACTGCTTTAGTACTTCGATTTTAGTATACAACTGCCAGCTTTAAAAGATATGGACCTGTTTGTGAGGTGTACACAACCGTCATATTTAAAAGAGTGGCCTGTTTGTATGCTGTTTGCATGCAGTTTGCGAAATGCCTGTATGCGGGGAATATTCTAGATGCATTTTGTTAATGTCGATTACCAGGTGTTTAATTTCATTTGAATGATTTTTATAGCAGTGAGCAGACCTGCACAGATTGTTTTTGAAATATGAGTATCTTATGGTCTATAAAAATGATGGAAATGAATATTGATTATGATAAACTAATGAACTCACCAACCTTTTGGTTGACACTTTTAAGCATGTTTATTCTCAGGTATGAAAGAAATTTTCCGCTGTGCATTTGCTCTTTTTAGAGATATTACTTGGAGTCATTCATGACATATTTCAAAAGACGTTGCATTCAAGATGTTGAGTTCATCAAGATTAATATTAAGTCATTCATAGTTTGGATATATTATGAAAGGATATGCATAACTGTCAACTTTCGATGTAATGGAAGTTTGTCTTTTAAAAACGAATGCATTGTTTGTAAAATGTATCATATAGAGGTCAAATACCTCGTGATGAAATCAATTATTATGTAACTTTTATAATCGATATGAACGAAGCATTTCAGTTGGTATCAGAGTGGTGGTCTTAGCGAACCAGGTCTTGCATTAATGTGTCTAATTGATAGTTGTTTAAATGCATTAGTTTGTCTGGACTTCGACCGTGTCTGCATGTCAAAAGTTTTTCTTATCATTTCATGTCAAAAATTATTTGCTTCTCATCCTTAAAGTCTAGACACGTCTTACTGCCTCTATTGCATAGATAGTGTATAGATAAATTCGTATCTTAGCGTATCTGTTACTGTAAACTTTGCCTGACAGCTTTCGAAAATTCCTTCGTAATCTACGGGAACTCCTGTACTATGTATAGGTATTCTATGTAATTCTGACAGCTATTCCGACATGGATGTTCACCTAAGCTCCGAAAGCAGCGTCACCGGAATGAATCAACCAATCACCCATCATCAATTCTGGATGAATTGGGGATGGGTTCGTAGTCTCCTTAATCAATGGAGACGAGAAGAAGGCGATCCTTTCCACCAACCGAATTCCCCTTTTAGCTAAGAACCTGAAGCACTTACCGGCGAACCTGTTCGTACTACCATTTCCTTTCTCATTTCCAGATTAGCTCGTCATGATTATATACTATCTAAAATTCTAAACCTTATTCATCCGCTCGTTCCGACCGACAATCATTCCGGAATAATAGAAGAAGTCAACGAACTTCGCGCTCGAGTAATCAATTTGGAGAATATGGTGCAAAATTTACCCGGGTTAATTCTGAGCGAGAGGTCAAACCAATCCCATTCATCCTGGTCTGTTCCGAACGGATCTTGTTGAACGAAGTGATCCATTGTTCTATGCCCTACTTCTTAGTTCATTTTTTCCTAAGCAACATCACCGGCACCAACAGTACCACCAGCATCGGCACCAGTACCATCAACAACCACATCCGCGCCGCAAACCTCAACTTCACAATCTGTCCCACGAGCATCAACGTCGTACGCACCATAGATACCAAGGAGTATCGATAACAGTAACTGATGAAGTATTAATTTATAATTTCATTGGAGAAATATTAGGCGGCGATTATGTAATCTCTAAAGTTTTAGAGATTATTTATTATAGTTCCAACCAAAAAATCAAATGAGATTAATATCATATTAACTCATTAAATCTATATTACATCTGAAGAAAATATATATATGTAAGTATATTTTCATAAAGATTGTAATTAAAAATTCTTTTGTACAAACTGTTAATGGTGAAAATATTTTAATGGGTAGGTAATACCCTAGAAATATTTAGATTTCACATTAATATGTTACACTGTACATTCTTCAATTCTGATTCAATAGTCATTAACTATCCTAATTGCATCCGCACATATACGAATCTGTTCACCACAGAATAACAATTTTCATTCAATTTCATATTTGGATTTTAACTTATCAGAATCCAACAAGTGGCATAATGAAGAAAACATTAGACAAAAAAATTGTTAGAAACAAAGAAATTAACTATGAGAAATTTTGTTAAGAATCCATGCTAACAAAATCCTAGCTAACTGTTAATTCCTTATTACATTTTATTTATCGCAATTTATTTATCGCAATTTATTTATCGCAATTTTAATACTCGCAATTTTATTTACTGTCATTTAATTTCTGTTATTTATTTTACGCACTTTAAATATCGTCGGATAAATCGGGACACGTATACAATGTTTTGACATATCATATCGACGTCATCTATATATATATTACTTAGAATAACCGTAAGTCACTCTATATGCGGTAATGCTCGAGTTAGCATATAAAGGGTCGAGGTTGATTCTAAAATAATATATATATATATACCTTGAGTTGTGATCGAGTATGAGACATGTATACAATGGGTCACGATACGTATCAATTAATTCGAATATTATATATTAAACTATATATGAATTATTGAACTACTATCTGTTGGACTACTAACATTGGACAATTAAAATGAATTAAAATATTGATTATAACATATGAAACTAAACAATTCTTCAAGTTTGCCACTTGATTTCATCTTAAACCTCATTTGTATCTTGACGATTACAATCTGCGTTCAAACCTTTCATGATTCTTGAAAACACCTCAATCGAGAGGATGAACCAACCGCACTTCATCTACGAGAAGAAAGATTTAAGCAATAATCATGCACCTGGAAAACTCTCAGAAACTAAGTAAAAGTTTAACACGAATCCGTATCAGATCCTGTAAGCATTATTATTACCCAAAATAACTTGGTAATCCCTTTCAAAGTAGCAAATTTTGTCACAGCTCCAACAAGACAACTTTGACTTTTCCTCCAGAGTAACTCTATTATAACCCTGATATATACGATTACCCTTTCCATCATTATTACCGGGGAACCTTTTATATTCCACCACATTAGCAGTAAACTTACCAGTAACTTCATTACTCATTGGCTTAAGTCTCTCCGAAGAACCATTATAATTGTTCATCAAAACCCTATCGTATACTCATCCACATCTTATAACGAGAATGGCCATACCAGCTACTGGGAATTAGCAATCAGTATTTTGAATCTCGCCATATTTTTACATCAACAGTTATATGTATACATATAACATTTATCTCTTAGAATTATGATCTTCCATTCTAAAATTCTGAAAAACACTCAGTCTACGAATCAATACTCTGAATTTTTGAAAATGCTGATGAAACAGCAAAAATGTAAACGACCTTAACAGTCAAAAGTTTGATGATAAAGAATAATGTGTTGGCAAAGATCAGAAAAAGAGAAGGTTTGGAACTGGAAAACGGATTGAACAAACCATTAAGGAGGCTGTGGACAAAACACAAGGACTAAATCTGCCTTCAAAGAATCCAAATGATTCAGTATCTGCTGAAGTCATTAACGAATACCTTGCTCCTGACTCTAAATCTTTGCGAACAAATCTTCTTTAACATCCTTCGATATTAGAAATTCTAAGATATCATCGTATCTTTCATTATAAATATCCTCGATATTTCTGAAGATATTTTCATAACTATTCTTATCTGAAATCATTTATCTCCTCGCGTTATCTGTATTACATCATAAAGGAAACTGTTTAGTTTCTATATTCTGTAAACCTTCGAGTTTAAATTATGAATGTTTTTGAAGTAGTGTTGGGAATTGAAGCATGAGTTAGTATAATATAATGACACTTGATCAACGTGATTATATTACAGTAAGTCATGCTGAGTTTCTAACGGAACGTGATAATTCACATATTATAATGTCATCATGTGCCATGTTACACAACTCTTACATTCTACCTAATCTCTAAACAAATCAAGAACATATTTTCTTGATAATTCTATCATTTCCAGTAACTTCTAATAATTTGGCAAATGCTTTGAAAATATGAATTGAAGTATAAAAGATGAGAATAATGGAACGAAAGAAGTTCATTTATAATGAAATACCAGACAGAGCAATCGAGACAGATGATCGCTATTATTTAAAAGGTCATAATTTCCTTAAATCCCGAAGAATCAGATCTTATTTAGATTTTAAAGATTTTCTCTGAATCCCTTGAATTCCGGAAATCCACAGTGACTACGTCAAAAGTTAAATCTCTATTTTTTGTGACAGCTTCACTCGTACTCTCCACAAAAATCAAATTGTTTTATCCATATTTCTCACTATTGATAAAACTTTAAATTTCAACTCGTATGAGTCATGAAAACATACTTATTGTCATCCATGACCATCCAAATCAAATTTCGGGACGAAATTTCTTTAACAGGTAGGTACTGTGACGACCCAGAAAAACTCGAACAAATTTAAACCTAATCTTAATATGATTTTGACACGATAAGCAAAGTCTGTTAAACCGAGTCTTAAAATTTTGGTACAGTTTACATGGATTCAGTTAACCTTTGACTACTCCCGACGGTTCACGAACAAATGTGTGTAAGTAAATATGTATGTATATATATATATATATATATATATATATATATATATATATATATATATATATATATATATATAAGTGTATATATAATATTTTGAATTAATAAATACTCTCCAATCAATTAAAATTAAAAATGTAAAATAATATACAGAGTATCTAAGTTGCTATTAAAATAAAAATATATATATAGGTATATGACTTTTATACATACTTAATAATATATGTAATAGTTTGAAATAATAATATACGATTTAATTGCTTAAACTAAATCAGTAAAATAAATACAAGTTAATCATTTGAATAGAAAATGTAAAGTAATATACGAAATAATTAAGCTGTTATTAAAATGAATCTACATATATATGACTTCTATAAATAATCAATATTATATGTATATTATAATCTATATATATATATATATATATATATATATATATATATATATATATATATATATATATATATATATATATAATCAAATAGGTTATTATATAAAATAAGTAATACATAATTAATGAAATGTAAGATTAATATACTAAACCTTATTACAAGTTAAAATATAATTGATATGTTAATAATATTATTATTACTTTTATTAATATCAATATCTGTAATAATATAATATATAATATAATTAAGATGTTTTCTTTTATTTTTCTGTTACGAAACTCAATCCAATCACTTTCAATTATTTTCTGTTTCATATAAACGCCTAAATAAAACACGATGTTATGAAATTTTTGTTGCTTTGGTTGTTGTTTGAGTCTGTGAAGAAGAAAAAAATCGAGACAGAATAATACGAGTTAAAAATAAATGGAAAGGGTTTTAAATCAGAAACTGGGCAACAGCCCAACGATTCAGAGTGTTTACGGGTGAGCGGGAGGTCGCGGGTTCGAGTCCTGCTCGGGACAAAAAAATTTTAGAAAGGCTTAAACTATGAGGTACTCCCTCCGTCCCTTAATAAGTGTCCTGTTTGACTTTTCATGGTCTTATTTTCAAGATTTTGACTTCAATTATTTTTATTTGTATTATGTAGTATTTGATGAAACTTATATGAATAAATTCGGTTTTAAAATGTGTTTCCATTGCTATAAGTTTCATCAAATATTATGTAACACAAACAAAAATATTGGAAGTCAAAAATCTACAAGTAAGATCTTGAAAAGTCAAACAGGACACTTATTATGGGACGGAGGGAGTAGTTATTATATTTTATTATTATTACTTCCTTATTATTATTATTGTTATGTTATTATTATTATTACTTTCATTATTATTATTAATTGTTATTATTGTTATCATGTTAGATATTATTATTAACAAAATGATTAATAATATAATTTATGATATTATCGTTATTATTACTAGTATTATTATTTATAAATTTATTAGTATTATCATTACTAATATTATTATTATTATTATTTGTATTATTATTATTGTATTATTATTGTTAGTATTATTATGATTTCAAGGATACTAAACATGTTAATAACATAAATATATAATCAAAGATGATGTGATAAAGATTATAGAAATTAGTTATAATAATACGAGTACAGGTAAAAATTATGATTATAGTTACAAATTAATGTTATAAGAAGCTATAATCATTAGTATAGAAATTTAACACGAAGATTATGATTATTATGATTAGGAATATGAAGGCTTTAATAATATTATTAAGATTATCAAATATAGAAATTTTTGATATAAATATTATTATGAAAATGATTAAAAGGAATTATTAAAACTATTACAATTATTGTTATCATAGTTATTATAATACAACTCAGTATCATTATTATTATTAATATCATTAATTTTATTAATATCATTATTATCACTTTTATCATTATTATTACCAATATTAGTATTATCATAATTATTAATTTCACAAACAAATGATTTTTATATAAAAATATATTTAATATATATAACTTAACTATATTTATATTTTTATATATAAAATGGATATATTTAATTAAATAATGAAATATATAAGTTATTAATATAAAAACCATATCAATAATAATAATATGTATATTTGTTCGATTATAAGTATATGTTTTAATATATATATGAATGATATAGGTTCGTGAATCCGAGGCCAATCTTGCATTGTTCAGTATCGTCGTATGAATATTTTTACAACAAAATATTGTATCGTGAGTTTCATTACTCCCTTTTTAAATGCTTTTGCAATATATATTTTTGGGAATGAGAATACATGCGCTACTTTTATAAATGTTTCACGAAATAGACACAAGTACTTAAAAACATTCTATGATTGAGTTACGAGTACACCGGATATCACCCCTCTTTAGTCTGGTAATCTAAGAATTAGGGAACAGACCCCCTAATTGATGCGAATCCTAAAGATAGATCTATGGGCCTTGACAAGCCCCAGTCAGAGAATTTGAACTGCTTTAGGACTTCGATTTTAGTATACAACCGCCAGCTTTAAAAGATATGGACCTGTTTGTGAGGTGTACACAACCGTCATATTTAAAAGAGTGGCCTGTTTGTATGCTGTTTGTATGCTGTTTGCATGCAGTTTGTTAAATGCTTGTATGCGGGGGATATTCTAGATGCATTTTGTTAATGTCGATTACCGGGTGTTTAATTTCGTATGAATGATTTTTACAGCAGTGAGCAGACCTGCTGTAGTGACCCGAACATTTCCATGTTTACATATATATTAAATGAAATTGTTATTTACATGATTAAGTGTTTCCAACATGTTAAGCAATCAAACTTGTTAAGACTTGATTAATTGAAATAGGTTTCATATAGACAATTGACCACCCAAGTTGACCGGTGATTCACGAACGTTAAAACTTGTAAAAACTATACGATGACATATATATGGTTATATATATAGTTAACATGATTTTATTATAAGTATGTATCTCATTAGGTATTTTAACAATGAGTTATATACATAAAAATGAGACTATTAATTTAAGAAACTCGAAAATGATATATATATATAACGATTATCGTTATAACAACGTCTTACTAGGTAAATATGAATCATATTAAGATATTGATACACTTGGTTAATTATGTTAAATGATAATTAAATATATTATTTAATGTATTAACAATGAAATACATATGTAAAAATAAGACTACTAACTTGATGATTTCGAAATGAGACATATATGTAACGATTATCGTTGTAACGACATTTAACTGTATATATATCATACTAAGATATATTATATATCATGATAATATAACAATTTAACATCTCATTTGTTATAATAAACAATGGGTTAACAACATTCAACAAGATCGTTAACCTAAAGGTTTCAAAACAACATTTACATGTAACGACTAACGATGACTTAACGACTCAGTTAAAATGTATATACATGTAGTGTTTTAATATGTATTCATACACTTTTGAAAGACTTCAAGACACTTATCAAAATACTTCTACTTAACAAAAATGCTTATAATTACATCCTCGTTCAGTTTCAACAACAATTCTACTCGTATGCACCCGTATCCGTACTCGTACAATACACATCTTTTAGATGTATGTACTATTGGTATATATACTCCAATGATCAGCTCTTAGCAGCCCATGTGAGTTACCTAACACATGTGGGAACCATCATTTGGCAACTAGCATGATATATCTCATAAAATTACAAAAATATGAGTAATCATTCATGACTTATTTACATGAAAATAAAATTACATATCCTTTATATCTAATCCATACACCAACGACCAAAAACACCTAAAACACTTTCATTCTTCAATTTTCTTCATCTAATTGATCTCTCTCAAGTTCTATCTTCAAGTTCTAAGTGTTCTTCATAAATTCCAAAGTTCTAGTTTCTTAAAATCAAGAATACTTCCAAGATTGCAAGTTTACTTCCAAGTTTTCTAAATCCATTCCAAGTAATCATCCAAGATCAAGAAACCTTTGTTACTTACAGTAGGTTATCTTTCTAATACAAGGTAATAATCATATTCAAACTTTAATTCAATTTCTATAACTATAACAATCTTATTTCGAGTGGAAATCTTACTTGAAATTGTTTTCGTGTCATGATTCTGCTTCAAGAACTTTCAAGCCATCCAAGGATCCTTTGAAGCTAGATATATTTTTCTCATTTCTAGTAGGTTTATCCAAGGAACTTGAGGTAGTAATGATGTTCATAACATCATTCGATTCATACATATAAAGCTATCTTATTCGAAGGTTTAAACTTGTAATCACTAGAACATAGTTTAGTTAATTCTAAACTTGTTCGCAAATAAAAGTTAATCCTTCTAACTTGAATTTTAAAATCAACTAAACATATTTTCTATATCTATATGATATGCTAACTTAATGATTTAAAACCTGGAAACACGAAAAACACCGTAAAATCGGATTTACGCCGTCGTAGTAACACCGCGGGCTGTTTTGGGTTAGTTAATTAAAAACTATGATAAACTTTGATTTAAAAGTTGTTATTCTGGGAAAATGATTTTTATTATGAACATGAAACTATATCCAAAAATTATGGTTAAACTCAAAGTGGAAGTATGTTTTCTAAAATGGTCATCTAGACGTCGTTCTTTCGACTGAAATGACTACCTTTATAAAAACGACTTGTAACTTATTTTTCTGACTATAAACCTATACGTTTTCTATTTAGATTCATAAAATAGAGTTTAATATGAAACCATAGCAATTTGATTCACTCAAAACGGATTTAAAATGAAGAAGTTATGGGTAAAACAAGATTGGATAATTTTTCTCATTTTAGCTACGTAAAAATTGGTAACAAATCTATTCCAACCATAACTTAATCAACTTGTATTCTATATTATGTAATCTTGAGATACCATAGACACGTATACAATGTTTTGACCTATCATGTCGACACATCTATATATATTTCGGAACAACCATAGACACTCTATATGTGAATGTTGGAGTTAGCTATACAGGGTTGAGGTTGATTCCAAAATATATATAGTTTGAGTTGTGATCAATACTGAGATACGTATACACTGGGTCGTGGATTGATTCAAGATAATATTTATCTATTTATTTCTGTACATCTAACTGTGGACAACTAGTTGTAGGTTACTAACGAGGACAGCTGACTTAATAAACTTAAAACATCAAAATATATTAAAAGTGTTGTAAATATATTTTGAACATACTTTGATATATATGTATATATTGTTATAGGTTCGTGAATCAACCAGTGGCCAAGTCTTACTTCCCGACGAAGTAAAAATCTGTGAAAGTGAGTTATAGTCCCACTTTTAAAATCTAATATTTTTGGGATGAGAATACATGCAGGTTTTATAAATGATTTACAAAATAGACACAAGTACGTGCAACTACATTCTATGGTTGAATTATCGAAATCGAATATGCCCCTTTTTATTAAAGTCTGGTAATCTAAGAATTAGGGAACAGACAACCTAATTGACGCGAATCCTAAAGATAGATCTATTGGGCCTAACAAACCCCATCCAAAGTACCGGATGCTTTAGTACTTCGAAATTTATATCATATCCGAAGGGTGTCCCGGAATGATGGGGATATTCTTATATATGCATCTTGTTAATGTCGGTTACCAGGTGTTCACCATATGAATGATTTTTATCTCTATGTATGGGATGTGTATTGAAATATGGAATCTTTTGGTCTATTGTTACGATTTGATATATATAGGTTAAACCTATAACTCACCAACATTTTTGTTGACGTTTAAAGCATGTTTATTCTCAGGTGAATACTAAGAGCTTCCGCTGTTGCATACTAAAATAAGGACAAGATTTGGAGTCCATGTTTGTATGATATTGTGTAAAAACTGCATTCAAGAAACTTATTTCGATGTAACATATTTGTATTGTAAACCATTATGTAATGGTCGTGTGTAAACAGGATATTTTAGATTATCATTATTTGATAATCTACGTAAAGCTTTTTCAACCTTTATTTATGAAATAAAGGTTATGGTTTGTTTTAAAAATGAATGCTGTCTTTGAAAAAACGTCTCATATAGAGGTCAAAACCTCGCAACGAAATCAATTAATATGGAACGTTTTTAATCAATAAGAACGGGACATTTCAGTTGGTATCTGAGGGTTGGTCTTAGAGAACCAAAAAATTTGCATTAGTGTGTCTTATCGAGTTTGTTAGGATGCATTAGTGAGTCTGGACTTCGACCGTGTTTTCTTTAAAAATGATTGCTTAACATTTTTGTTGGAAACTATATATTATTAACATGTATATATTATGTGATATATTAATCTCTTAACATGTTTGATATTGTGTGATAGATGTATACCTCTAGCACAAATCCCATTGACTCACCTAATAATAACGAAGATTCGAATATATCTTGGACTGATTCACAAGTTCCCGAAGAAGAACCGGAAGAAGAATCAGAACCGGAAGAGGAGGAACCGGAGGAGGAAATAGAACCGGTGGGGGAAATAATAAAACGGTTAAGTAAAAGAAAATCCTCAACCAACCGACCAAGGTTAATTATGGTCAATGGTGTTTCCGCCAAGGAAGCAAAATATTGGGAGGATTACCAATTCTCCGATGAATCGGATTCCGATGAGAATTCCGATGATGTTATAGAAATTACCCCAACTGAATTTAAAAAGGAAAAAGAAAATAATAAGGGAAAGGGCATAAAAATAGAGAAATTTAATTCCAACCCCGATGAACTTTATATGTATCGTCAACCCCCGAAGCCCTTAAGTTGTAACAATGACCCGGGAACCACTAAACCACCAGGTTTTTCTAAACCGTTGTGGAAAACGACAGCTCGTATTAGGGGAACATCATATATCCCTAGAAACTTGGCAAAACGAACCAAAACCGAAGAAGAAGAAACGAGCGAGTTGGAATATGATAGTTGTATTCGTGTGGTGTAATATATGTAATATAGTGTGCTTATGCTTTATGATATATGTAAAAATTGCTTGTATTAATAAGTATTTTTTTTTTTTTATGAATCTAACTCTTGTCTATTTTACAGTATAAAAACACAAAATGGATAGACAACCCAATATTTTAAGAGACCTACCCGGAGACATGATTGATGAAATCTTGTCTAGAGTCGGTCAGAATTCTTCGGCACAACTATTTACGGCGAAATCAGTTTGTAAGACATTCGAAGAACGTTCCAAGAATGTCTTGGTTTATAAAAGATATCACATTGGGAAACCCATAAGTTACAATGTGTTTACTTTGACGTATATATTGCGAGGAACCCAAATGCTATTTTACGCAACGGGTTACGAAATTATTTTGACTCAATGTATCCGAATATAGGACTTCATGATTTAGAAAAAGCGGCTAACATGCAACATAAAGAAGCATGCTATGCTTACGGGTTAGTAATGTTCGCTTCTCACCAAAGTGAGAAAAAGAACATCGGGCTACAACTATTAAACAAAACGTTCCCACAAGTGACGGAGTCGGTAATTGGGGTAAGAAATGAGGTTTTTAGGTTATTACGAGACTGTTGGTCATTACGTAACCCTCGTCCCTTTGACGACGTTACAACACGCTGTCTTATCAACGGCCATAACGGTTATGTTCCACAAGACCAAGGATGGGAAGTAGTCCTAGTAAAACCAGAATGCATGACTTGTTTCTGGACGTATGAATTACGTGTCTTTATTGCCTTTGCTTAACGACTTGTGTACTAGCTAGAATTATCTTCACAACTATCTTGTATCAAAGTTATTGTGTGCTATATTTCATGCTTTATGTAAAATAAGCGATATTGTAAGTTGTAAAATATTGTATAAAAGTTTGAACGCGAAATATTATTATAATCAGTTTTTCATATAGAATTGTAGTAGTTGAATTGTATATTAGCTACTAAGTATGAACTTAACGGGTAGGTACTACCCGAATTTAAACTTATAAAACGCTAATATGAAGAAAAAGCTTTTATAAATGAGTTCATATTATGCTACAAAATACTATTAACTACTCTTAATATTCTGTATGATTAACTTGTTCCATTTGACTATTTTGAAGGAAATGGCACCGACTACTCGACACACCGTGAATATGAATGAAGAGGAATTTCGTACTTTTCTAGCTTCAAACATAGCCACAGTACAGGCTGCGCTACATACCAACAATAACCTTGGATCTAGCAGTACAGGAAATCGTGTAGGATGCACCTACAAACAATTCACTGCCTGCAAACCTTTGGAATTTGATGGAACCGAAGGACCGATCGGATTGAAACGGTGGACCGAGAAGGTCGAATCGGTGTTTGCCATAAGTAAGTGTACTGAAGATGACAAAGTGAAGTACGCTACGCATACCTTCACAGGTTCTGCGTTAACATGGTGGAATACCTATCTAGAGCAAGTGGGACAAGATGATGCGTATGCACTACCGTGGTCAGCATTCAAGCACTTGATGAACGAGAAGTACCGTCCCAGAATCGAGGTCAATAAGCTCAAGACAGAACTTAGAGGGTTACGAACCCAAGGATTTGATATTACCACGTACGAAAGACGATTCACAGAATTGTGCCTATTGTGTCCGGGAGCGTTCGAAGATGAGGAAGAGAAGATCGACGCGCTTGTGAAAGGATTACCGGAAAGAATCCAAGAAGATATAAGTTCACACGAGCCCGCCTCCATACAACAGGCATGTAGAATGGCTCGCAAACTAGATTGAGGAAAGAATTAAAGAACAGACGGCTGAAGAGGCCAATGTGAAGCAAGTCAAAAGAAAGTGGGAGGAAAACGGTGATAAGAATCACCAATACAACAACAACAGCAATTACAATAATAATCGCAACAATTATCCCAACAATCGCAACATCAATCGCAACTACAACAACCGGCCCAACAACAACAACAACAACAACAACAACAACAACAACAACAACAACAACAACAACAACAACAACAACAACAACAACAACAACAACAACAACAACAACAACAACAACAACAACAACAACAACAACAACAACAACAACAACAACAACAACAACAACAACAACAACAACAACAACAACAACAACAACAACAACAACAACAACAACAACAACAACAACAACAACAACAACAACAACAACAACAACAACAACAACAACAACAACAACAACAGCAGCAACTACAGCAATCATCCCAACAACAATAACAACCGCAACAACAACAACAATCAGAAGCAGCTACGCCAAAGGTGTGAAAAGTATCACTCGGGGTTCTGCACCAAATTTTGCAACAAGTGTAAAAGAAATGGTCATAGCGCAGCGAAGTGTGAGATCTACAGACCAGGGGTTAACAAAACGAAAGGAACAAATGGTGTCGGAACGAGTAATGGCGGAGCAAGTAGTGTCGGAGCAAGTTATGCCAATGTAGTTTGTTATAAATGTGGAAAACCGGGCCACATTATTAGAAATTACCCGAATCAGGAGAACATGAATGGACAAGTCCACGGAAGAGTTTTCAATATTAATGCAGCAGAGGCACAGGAAGACCCGGAGCTTGTTACGGGTACGTTTCTTATTGACAATAAATCTGCTTACGTTTTATTTGATTCGGGTGCGGATAGAAGCTATATGAGTAGAGATTTTTGTGCTAAATTAAGTTGTCCATTGACGCCGTTGGATAGTAAATTTTTACTCGAATTAGCAAATGGTAAATTAATTTCAACAGATAATATATGCCGGAATCGAGTAATTAAACTGGGTAGCGAAATATTTAAGATTGATTTGATACCAGTAGAGTTAGGGAGTTTTGATGTAATAGTTGGCATGGACTGGCTGAAGAAGGTGAAAGCAGAGATCGTATGTTATAGAAATGCAATTCGCATTGTACGAGAAGAAGAAGAACCCTTAATGGTGTACGGAGAAAAGGGCAACATGAAGCTACATCTTATTAGTAATTTGAAGGCACAAAAACTAATAAGAAAAGGTTGCTATGCTGTTCTAGCACACGTCGAGAAAGTACAAACTGAAGAAAAGAGCATCAATGTTGTTCCCATCGCAAAAGAATTTCCCGATGTATTTCCGAAAGAATTACCGGGACTACCTCCACATCGATCTGTTGAATTTCAAATAGATCTTGTACCAGGAGCTGCACCAATAGCTCATGCTCCTTATAGACTCGCACCCAGCGAGATGAAAGAACTGCAAAGCCAACTGCAAGAACTATTAGAACGTGGTTTCATTCGACCAAGCACATCACCATGGGGAGCTCCTATTTTGTTTGTCAAGAAGAAGGATGGTACATTTAGGTTGTGTATTGACTACAGAGAGTTGAACAAACTTACCATCAAAAACCGTTATCCACTGCCGAGAATTGACGACTTATTTGATCAACTACAAGGCTCGTCGGTTTATTCGAAGATCGATTTATGTTCTGGATATCATCAAATGCGAGTAAAGGAGGATGATATTCCAAAAACTGCTTTTAGGACGCGTTATGGTCATTACGAGTTTATGGTTATGCCGTTTGGATTGACTAATGCACCAGCTGTGTTCATGGACCTTATGAACCGAGTGTGTGGGCCATATCTTGACAAGTTTGTCATTGTTTTCATTGATGACATACTTATTTACTCAAAGAATGATCAAGAGCACGAAGAACATTTGAGAAAAGTGCTAGAAGTATTAAGGAAAGAAAAACTGTACGCTAAGTTTTCAAAGTGTGCATTTTAGTTGGAAGAAGTTCAATTCATCGGTCATATAGTGAACAAAGAAGGTATCCAGGTGTACCCGGCAAAGATCAAAACCGTTGAAAAGTGGGAAACCCCAAAAACTCCGAAGCATATACGTCAATTTTTAGGATTGGCTGGTTACTACAGAAGATTCTTCCAAGATTTCTCCAAAATAGCAAAACCCTTGACTTCATTAACGCATAAAGGGAAGAAATTTGAATGGAAGGATGAACAAGAGAAGGTGTTTCAATTATTGAAGAAAAAGCTAACTACGGCACTTATATTATCATTGCCTGAAGGGAATGATGATTTTGTGATTTATTGTGACGCATCAAAGCAAGGTCTCGGTTGTGTATTAATGCAACGGACGAAGGTGATTGCTTATGCGTCTAGACAATTGAAGATTCACGAGCAAAATTATACGACGCATGATTTGGAATTAGGCGCGATTGTTTTTGCATTAAAGACTTGGAGGCACTACTTATATGGGGTCAAAAGTATTATATATACCGACCACAAAAGTCTTCAACACATATTTAATCAGAAACAACTGAATATGAGGCAGCGTAGGTGGATTGAATTGTTGAATGATTACGACTTTGAGATTCGTTACCACCCGGGGAAGGCAAATGTGGTAGCCGACACCTTGAGCAGGAAGGACAGAGAACCCATTCGAGTAAAATCTATGAATATAATGATTCACACTAACCTTACTACTCAAATAAAGGAGGCGCAACAAGGAGTTTTAAAAGAGGGAAATTTAAAGGATGAAATTCCCAAAGGATCGGAGAAGCATCTTAATATTCGGGAAGACGGAACCCGGTATAGGGCTGAAAGGATTTAGGTACCAAAATTTGGAGATATGAGAGAAATGGTACTTAGAGAAGCTCATAAAACCAGATACTCAATACATCCTGGAGGGAAGATGTACAAGGATCTCAAGAAACATTTTTGGTGGCCGGGTATGAAAGCCGATGTTGCTAAATACGTAGGAGAATGTTTGATGTGTTCTAAGGTTAAAGCTGAACATCAGAAACCATCAGGTCTACTACAACAACCTGAAATCCCGGAATGGAAATGGGAAAACATTACCATGGATTTCATTACTAAATTGCCAAGGACTGCAAGTGGTTATGATACTATTTGGGTAATAGTTGATCATCTCACCAAGTCAGCACACTTCCTGCCAATAAGAGAAGATGACAAGATGGAGAAGTTAGCACGACTGTATTTGAAGGAAGTCGTCTCCAGACATGGAATACCAATCTCTATTATCTCTGATAGGGATGGCAGATTTATTTCAAGATTCTGGCAGACATTACAGCAAGCATTGGGAACTCGTCTAGACATGAGTACTGCCTATCATCCACAAACTGATGGGCAGAGCAAAAGGACGATACAAACGCTTGAAGACATGCTACGAGCTTGTGTTATTAATTTTGAATACAGTTGGGATCGACATCTACCGTTAGCGGAATTTTCCTACAACAACAGCTACCATTCAAGCATTGAGATGGCGTCGTTTGAAGCACTTTATGGTAGAAAGTGCAGGTCTCCGATTTGTTGGAGTGAAGTGGGGGATAGACAGATTACGGGTCCGGAGATAATACAAGAAACTACCGAGAAAATCATCCAAATTCAACAAAGATTGAAAACCACCCAGAGTCAACAAAAGAGCTACGCGGACAGTAAAAGAAAAGATATAGAGTTTGAAATTGGAGAAATGGTCATGCTTAAGGTTTCACCTTGGAAAGGCGTTGTTCAATTTGGTAAACGGGGGAAACTAAATCCAAGGTACATTGGACCATTCAAGATTATAGATCGTGTCGGACCAGTAGCTTACCAACTGGAGCTACCTCAACAACTCGCAGCTGTACATAACACTTTTCACGTCTCAAATTTGAAGAAATGTTTTACTAAAGAAGATCTCACTATTCTGTTGGACGAAATCCAAATCAATGAAAAAACTTCAATTCATTGAAGAACCCGTCGAAATAATGGATCGTGAGGTTAAGAGACTTAAACAAAACAAGATACCGATTGTTAAGGTTCGATGGAATTCTCGTAGAGGACCCGAGTTCACCTGGGAGCGTGAAGATCAGATGAAGAAGAAATACCCGCATTTATTTCCAGAAGATATGTCAACACCTCCAACTGCTTAAAATTTCGGGACGAAATTTATTTAACGGGTAGGTACTGTAGTGACCCGAACTTTTCCATGTTTATATATATATTAAATGAAATTTTTATTTACATGATTAAGTGTTTCCAACATTTTAAGCAATCAAACTTGTTAAGACTTGATTAATTAAAATAGGTTTCATATAGACAATTGACCACCCAAGTTGACCGATGATTCACGAACGTTAAAACTTGTAAAAACTATATGATGACATATATATGGTTATATATATAGTTAACATGATTTTATTATAAGTATGTATCTCATTAGGTATTTTAACAATGAGTTATATACATAAAAATGAGACTATTAATTTAAGAAACTCGAAAACGATATATATAACGATTATCGTTATAACAACGTCTTACTAGGTACATATGAATCATATTAAGATATTGATACACTTGGTTAATTATGTTAAATGATATGTAAATATATTATTTAGTGTATTAACAATGAAATACATATGTAAAAATAAGACTACTAACTTGATGATTTCTAAACGAGACATATATGTAACGATTATCGTTGTAACGACATTTAACTGTATATATATCATATTAAGATATATTATATATCATAATATCATGATAATATAACAATTTAACATCTCATTTGTTATAATAAACAATGGGTTAACAACATTCAACAAGATCGTTAACCTAAAGGTTTCAAAACAACATTTACATGTAACGACTAACGATGACTTAACGACTCAGTTAAAATGTGTATACATGTAGTGTTTTAATATGTATTCATACACTTTTGAAAGACTTCAAGACACTTATCAAAATACTTCTACTTAACAAAAATGCTTACAATTACATCCTCGTTCAGTTTCATCAACAATTCTACTCGTATGCACCCGTATTTGTACTCGTACAATACACAGCTTTTAGATGTATGTACTATTGGTATATACACTCCAATGATCAGCTCTTAGCAGCCCATGTGAGTCACCTAACACATGTGGGAACCATCATTTGACAACTAGCATGAAATATCTCATAAAATTACAAAAATATGAGTAATCATTCATGACTTATTTACATGAAAACAAAATTACATATCCTTTATATCTAATCCATACACCAACGACCAAAAACACCTACAAACACTTTCATTCTTCAATTTTCTTCATCTAATTGATCTCTCTCAAGTTCTATCTTCAAGTTCTAAGTGTTCTTCATAAATTCCAAAAGTTCTAGTTTCATAAAATCAAGAATACTTCCAAGATTGCAAGTTTACTTCCAAGTTTTCTAAATCCATTCCAAGTAATCATCCAAGATCAAGAAACTTTTGTTACTTACAGTAGGTTATCTTTCTAATACAAGGTAATAATCATATTCAAACTTTAATTCAATTTCTATAACTATAACAATCTTATTTCGAGTGGAAATCTTACTTGAAATTGTTTTCGTGTCATGATTCTGCTTCAAGAACTTTCAAGCCATCCAAGGATCCTTTGAAGCTAGATCTATTTTTCTCATTTCTAGTAGGTTTATCCAAGGAACTTGAGGTAGTAATGATGTTCATAACATCATTCGATTCATACATATAAAGCTATCTTATTCGAAGGTTTAAACTTGTAATCACTAGAACATAGTTTAGTTAATTCTAAACTTGTTCGCAAATAAAAGTTAATCCTTCTAACTTGACTTTTAAAATCAACTAAACACATGTTCTATATCTATATGATATGCTAACTTAATGATTTAAAACCTGGAAACACGAAAAACACCGTAAAATCGGATTTACGCCGTCGTAGTAACACCGCGGGCTGTTTTGGGTTAGTTAATTAAAAACTATGATAAACTTTGATTTAAAAGTTTTTATTCTGGGAAAATGATTTTTATTATGAACATGAAACTATATCCAAAAATTATGGTTAAACTCAAAGTGGAGGTATGTTTTCTAAAATGGTCATCTAGACGTCGTTCTTTCGACTGAAATGACTACCTTTACAAAAACGACTTGTAACTTATTTTTTCGACTATAAACCTATACTTTTTCTGTTTAGATTCATAAAATAGAGTTCAATATGAAACCATAGCAATTTTATTCACTCAAAACGGATTTAAAATGAAGAAGTTATGGGTAAAACAAGATTGGATAATTTTTCTCATTTTAGCTACGTAAAAATTGGTAACAAATCTATTCCAACCATAACTTAATCAACTTGTATTGTATATTATGTAATCTTGAGATGCCATAGATACGTATACAATGTTTCGACCTATCATGTCGACACATCTATATATATTTCGGAACAACTATAGACACTCTATATGTGAATGTTGGAGTTAGCTATACAGGGTTGAGGTTGATTCCAAAATATATATAGTTTGAGTTGTGATCAATACTGAGATACGTATACACTGGGTCGTGGATTGATTCAAGATAATATTTATCGATTTATTTCTGTACATCTAACTGTGGACAACTAGTTGTAGGTTACTAACGAGGACAGCTGACTTAATAAACTTAAAACATCAAAATATATTAAAAGTGTTGTAAATATATTTTGAACATACTTTGATATATATGTATATATTGTTATAGGTTCGTGAATCAACAAGTGGCCAAGTCTTACTTCCCGACGAAGTAAAAATCTGTGAAAGTGAGTTATAGTCCCACTTTTAAAATCTAATATTTTTGGGATGAGAATACATGCAGGTTTTATAAATGATTTACAAAATAGACACAAGTACGTGCAACTACATTCTATGGTTAAATTATCGAAATCGAATATGCCCCTTTTTATTAAAGTCTGGTAATCTAAAAATTAGAGAACAAACACCCTAATTGACGCGAATCCTAAAGATAGATCTATTGGGCCTAACAAACCCCATCCAAAGTACCGGATACTTTAGTACTTCGAAATTTATATCATATCCGAAGGGTGTCCCGGAATGATGGGGATATTCTTATATATGCATCTTGTTAATGTCGGTTACCAGGTGTTCACCATATGAATGATTTTTATCTCTATGTATAGGATGTGTATTGAAATATGGAATCTTGTGGTCTATTGTTACGATTTGATATATATAGGTTAAACCTATAACTCACCAACATTTTTGTTGACGTTTAAAGCATGTTTATTCTCAGGTGAATACTAAGAGCTTCCGTTGTTGCATACTAAAATAAGGACAAGATTTGGAGTCCATGTTTGTATGATATTGTATAAAAACTGCATTCAAGAAACTGATTTCGATGTAACATATTTGTATTGTAAACCATTATGTAATGGTCGTGTGTAAACAGGATATTTTAGATTATCATTATTTGATAATCTACGTAAAGCTTTTTAAACCTTTATTTATGAAATAAAGGTTATGGTTTGTTTTAAAAATGAATGCTGTCTTTGAAAAAACGTCTCATATAGAGGTCAAAACCTCGCAA
Source organism: Rutidosis leptorrhynchoides (assembly GCF_046630445.1). Taxonomy (NCBI): domain Eukaryota; kingdom Viridiplantae; phylum Streptophyta; class Magnoliopsida; order Asterales; family Asteraceae; genus Rutidosis; species Rutidosis leptorrhynchoides. Next base: position 324,322,518 of record NC_092335.1, on the reverse strand, counting down.
CGAAATCAATTAATATGGAACGTTTTTAATCAATAAGAACGGGACATTTCACCTGCACAGATTGTTTTCGAAATATGAGTATCTTGTGGTCTATAAAAATGATGGAAATGAATATTGATTATGATAAACTAATGAACTCACCAACCTTTTGGTTGACACTTTTAAGCATGTTTATTCTCATGTATGAAAGAAATCTTCCGCTGTGCATTTGCTCATTTTAGAGATATTACTTGGAGTCATTCATGATATATTTCAAAAGACGTTGCATTCGAGTCGTTGAGTTCATCAAGATTAATATTAAGTCATTCATAGTTTGGATATATTATGAAAGGATATGCATATATGTCAACTTTCGATGTAATGAAAGTTTGTCTTTTAAAAACGAATGCAGTGTTTGTAAAATGTATCATATAGAGGTCAAATACCTTGCGATGAAATCAATTATTATGTAACGTTTATAATCGATATGAACGGGGTGTTTCACATACTGTGGTATACCATACTTGATCATACTGTGGTATATCAGCAGTAGGCCCGATTAGGGTTTAGTTCTTGCTTCAATTGGGATGCGATGTGAATTCCGTTTTAAATTCCGCATACATAGCAGATTGATTCGGTGTGTATTTTAGAAATCAAGATTGGAGGCGGTGGAGGATTCCGGTTAAAGAGACCATCTGGTCTATTGCAAGAAGGATCGAGGAATTGCTTGAGGTACGGTTACATTGTTCGATCAAAGAAATTGGATTACATTCCGATTGAAGAATCGATGGACTTTAGAGTTTTTTCCGATTGAATCGTTTGAAACACCGATTTAGAATTTTAAGGTGTAAGGCGGTTTGTGGAATTCGTAATTAGGGCCACATCAGATGGTAGGAAACGGTTTCAGTATTAATGCTGATTAACCGTAACTAAAAAAAGGGGGAAAACTGATAGCAAGTATTATAACTTTTTTTATCCATAATTTCACAAGAGTGCATTTAGCTGAGCAGTTTGCCAGCGCTTTTCAAACTTGATCGCCCCAGAAGGAAGAGCTGGCTCGTAGGATTTAATCCCTTGATTTATAATATGTTATAGGTAGATTATAGATATACATGACACTATTTAGACATTTTACTAATCTATTATAAATTAAGAAAATTTGTTCGGTGATAATTTCTATGAGACCGATGGAATATAAAGTATAAATTTTATATGTACATAAAAAACTATATATAAAGTTCATCAAATGAATTCATGTTACGTTATCGCAAGGAAACATTAAAGTATATACTATCTATTTAATAATGATTAACTCATGAATTTGAACATGTGAGTTAATCAAATTGTTTATTATAGTATCATTTTAGTGGGCATCTGGAATAATATATTATGCACCTGATCTACTAATGGATATGCGGGTTTGACCACTCGTTACTAGTTAATATTGTCTACAACCCAAAACAAAGAATTGAAGAAGATGGTTACAAACAACTCATCTGCAGCAATCCAACCGGATTACGACCGAAAAGCTGATCTGGCAGCGTTCGACGAAACAAAAGCTGGCGTCAAAGGACTAGTTGACGCAGGGATCACTAAAGTCCCTCGTATATTCCTCGTCACACCTTCACCCGAAAACTTCAACTCAATCAACGAACCGAAACCATGTCTTCCAATCATCGACATGGAAGGAATAAACGAAGATCAGAATCTTCGAAAAAAGGTGATGGAGCAAGTGAAAGATGCGTTTCAGAGTTGGGGTTTTTTTCAGATTGTGAATCATGGAATACCAATTAGCTTATTAGAGGATGCGAAAAAGAGTGTTATGGAGTTTTTTGAGCAAGATACAGACTTAAAAAAGCAATGGTACACAAGAGATGTGAGTGGGAAGACTAGAGTGGTTTATAACAGCAATTTCGATTTGTATTATGCACCAGTGACTAGCTGGCGTGACACGTTTTACTGTGTCATGGCTCCTAACCCTCCTCAATCACACGAATTGCCACCGTCTTGCAGGTTTCGATATTATATTATATAGTTTTCTTTCTATTTAACCAGCAAAAACCGATAAGTATTTCTTTGGGCTGAGTATTTATGTTATTTGATGTATGCAGCTTAACGTGGTTATCATGACCGTTTCGACCTTTTGTTTGGTCACCCAATATATGTTGCTTGTAAGGTTTCAACATGAGACCTCTTATGTTAGGACCCAACTGTTTAGTTATGTTGATATCATCACAAATGGTCTAAAGCTCAGTAGCAACATATGTTGGGGTGATTGAAGAAAACATTAGAAATGGTCACAGGATACCTGGTAGTTAGACTACATACATCTGAGTATAAATATTCGCCGTCCACTGTTTGAACATGAAAACGACGACTTATACTAACATATACTGTATTAATATCAATTTTTGAGTTGAATCAATTGTAGAGATATATGGCCAAAGTATTCGAGCCAAGTGATGAAGCTTGGATGTTGTTTGTTTGAGTTGATATCGGAGGCTCTTGGGCTCGACCCTAATCGCCTTTATGACATGGGGTGTGCAGAAGGGCTTTCTCTTCTTGGCCATTATTATCCTTCATGTCCACAACCAGAGTTAACAATAGGCATCCCGGGCCATACCGATGCCGTTTTTATTACGATTCTTCTACAAGATCATGTTGATGGCCTCCAAGTTTTTTATGAGAATCAGTGGGTTGATGTTCCTCCTATCCCAGGAGCTCTGGTAGTCAACGCAGGAGATCTTCTACAGGCATCTTTCTCTTTCAAACCTTGGTTCCGTTTCAAATTTTTTGTTTTAATTCAAAGTAAAAGTTAAATTATAAGGTTTTCCCTGTTTGGGTTATTCGGGAGAACGAGTAATCCAACCCCATACATAGTGTACGCAATCCATCGGGATTACTCCTTGACATTTTCCAACCATTTTCTGGCCACCAAAAGATTCGAACATGATACCTTCTGCAATGATGTCAGAACCCCAACTAGTGGACTACCTTGTGATGGTTTATTAAAAAAAATAATAATAATTCAAAGTAAAACGTACACTAATCTAGTATATAACATCCATGGACCCTTTTGCTTTGCAGTTGATTACAAATGATAAGTTTGTTAGTTCACAACACAAAGTGGTGGCAAACAAGATTGGTCCGAGAGTATCATTTGCGTCGTTCTTTTCAACAAACGTGATTCCCACCATGAAGGTGTTTGAACCGATCAAGGAGTTGGTTTCGGAAGATAACCCAGCCAAGTATAGAGGCACAACGGTGAAAGAATACACAGAATATTTTAGGGAAAAAGGACTTTATGGCACTACTCCTCGTTTGCAACACTTCAAGATCTAAACATCAAAAAGTTGGCCCTCTTTTCATGTAATAATTCATCTTTAAAATGGTTGCTCTGTATTGTGTGTGTTTTAAAACAATATATAATCTACAAGAGAGGTTTAATAAGATGTATGAAAAAAAGATGTACGAAAATAAGATGTATAGATATGTAAAATAGTCTGATTACCCTTTCCCTTTGGCAAATTGGGATGTTTCAGTGTGATTTGAAGTTTTTTTTTTTTGTCTTGAACTTGGTCTGTGTTGGGGGTCACGTGACATTACTACACGGTGTAGTTGATCATCGTTTGGTGTTTGCGTAGGCTTGTGTTTGATATATAGGTGCACAGAATCGGTTTTGGACCGGTTCCGGTTCCAAAAAAACCGGTTTTTTCCGGAACCGGTTCCGGTTTCGGATTCGGTTATTTTGATCGGTTTTTTTCGGATTTTTTTCGGAATCGGTTTTTATTCGGTGCTCGACCGGTTTTTTTCGGATTTTTTTCCCGGACTAGTATTTTACCGGGTGCGATTTTTACCGGAATTTTTTTACGGGATCGATTCTTATAACTTTTGAAAAACAATAATATAGTTATAACTTATAAGTTATAACGCTTTGCACTATAAATAATATAATTATAAATTATAACGCTTACCACTATAAATAATATAAATAACAACATATTTATTTATAACGCTTACAAGTTACAACTTACAACTATAAATAACAACACTTTTATTTGAACAATACAATAAAAAATTTATAAAAAAGTTAATACATTTTGAGCTTCGGCATGGCCATCACCCAAAAATATATTACTAGTTTACAACTAAAGTATATCGAGCTTCGGCATGGCCATCACCCGTTATACTCGTGTTGCCTTTGTAAACCTTCATATCGATCATGTGTATGAAATTCATCGTCTTGTAAGTGTTGTCGCATTTGTGTAATTCTTTCTTCAATGTCAAATAGATCAAATTTACCTTCTTCCAATTCGGTGTCGGTATTTTCTTCGGTTGTTGTTGGTGATAATCCTGCTTGTTCTTCTTCTAGAGCTATACCATCTTCAACATCGTTATCTAATGGGCATTCTAATGATGTTTGATCTTGTATCCTATCTACCCCATCCAAATAATCCTTCAAACATACGCATACTTCCACGGCTTGAGGTGTAAGTCTTAACCTTCTATCGGATATAATTCGACCGCTAACCGAAAAGGCCGATTCGGAAGCTACGGTCGAAGCTTGGACGGCTAATAAGTCACGAGCTAAAGTGGCTAATATTGGATAGGTGTCTATGTCATCTTTTGTTTTCCACCAACCCAATACGTCAAAATTGTGAATTTGTTCGGGAGAAAAGTTTAGTGTTAAGTTTCCAAGTTTATAGTTTCCCAACTCGCTTGTGGGTGTTGATGTTCTTGCACGCTTCGTAGCGTCTTCACGTAATTGAATAAAAAGGGTTATATTAAGATCTCGGGGCCTTCGATGAGACGATCCAGCCGCATATTGGTCAACAATTGGGTTTGTTTGTCGACCATATTTTGTTGCGTAAACTCCAAATAATTGCTCAAAAATTTGATTAAATTCGTATATTTGATTACTTATATAGCTAGGTTCGGCATCTTCGGGGCCATGCATACAATCCAAATTATTATATATTGTTGTCATCATAAGTTCGACCCCATTAAAATTTATTCGTGGGTCAAGCGCGCAAGCACAACAAAAAACCATGGGTAATTTACCAAAATATTTTTTAAACTTTTTTCTTATGTGAAAAACGGTTTGTCTAAATAAACGATTACTAGAACCCGCAAATTCGACTATTTTTTCCGTCATTAAATAAAGTTGTTGTAATACAAGTGAACTAGTTGGGTAATAAACACCCGATAATTTGTCCGTTGCCTCTTTAAAAACTTGTAAAAAAACTTGTTAATGCTTCTAAGTCATCCCATTCTTGATTTTCAAACGGTTCGGACAATCCTTTTCTAAGTAGTTTTTCATTAAAACCCGTCACGTTGTCGTAATATATTTTCAAACATAATAAAAGTAGAATTCCATCGAGTATTATTATCAAAATAAGGCCCTAACCAAACCCCACCACAAATTTAACGTATTTTTTATAGTTATGATGTCGTTCGTTGCTCGAACGATATATTGTTACTAATAATCTTCTAAATTTATCTTTTAACGGACCACAATAGTTTAAACAATCTTGAACGGCCAAGTTTATAATATGAGCAACACAACGTGTATGTACTAAAGCACCATCTAAAACCGGTTTTAAACGAATTTTTAACATACGCATTGCACTATTATTATTTGACGCATTATCTAGAGAAATACTAAAAATTTTATCGTCTAAATTATATTCAATTAAAGTGTCGTGTAGAATTTTCCTTATATTATTACCCGTATGCGGATAACCAAATAATTTAAAAGCGATTGTCCGTTTCATTAATAACCAAGAATCGGGATGAAACCAATGAGTGGTAACGGCTAAATAAGAATTTTGTGCGGTCCAAACATCACATGTTATAGAAACTTTATATTTATAGTTTCCATAATTTAAACGCATCACGTCTTAAAGTAGAACGACTTACATTATTATATCGCGGTTGTAGTCGAGTACGAATTATTTGCGTAAGTTTTGGATTGTTAAAGTGGTTGAAAGGAAGCCCTTGTTGAATGACATACTTCGTTAAATCGATACGAAGGCCTTCCATATCGAAAGCTAAAAGTGAGTCATCCCGACCAAGTGGAGGTTGCATCGCATCTTGATCAAAAATTGATTTACAACTTGTAGGTGTAGCAAGATGTTTTCGTAAAGAAGTGTTACCTACACTTGAATAATAATTCCCACATCTTTTACAACGAGCTTTTTCCGCCCCATCATTCATTACACACAAGTCGAAATTAGCCCAAACATCGCCTTTTCGGCTAGTTGTTTTTATGTGGCTAACATCGTTGTTGGTGTATTTGCGTGAAGATGTTCCAACGGAAGTGGAAGCGGATGTTTGAGAATTATCCATAATAACTAGTAACTACTGCGTTATTGTTAATAAGTGAATAATTATATATTAAGATTTAGAGAGATATTTGAGAATTGAGATTTGAGAGTATGAAACGGTGTGATTTCAACCAAAACTAATACTATGTATTTATACTAGACTAATGGGGGTAAAATTGTCAAAAAAAAAGTTCAAAAAACTGCACAAAAAATAGAAAAAGAAACGGCTAATTTTTTTTATTTTTTTTTTTTTGACCGTTGATGCCGAAAACCGGTTGAGAACCGGTTTTTGTCCGGTTTTTACCCGATTTTTAACCGGTCGAGGTTCGAAACTGGATCCGGTTTAGAATCGGTTCGGATCTGGATCTGGTACCGGTTTTCGAGCAGAACCGGTTTTGTCAGAACCGGTTTTCGGATCTACACCGGTTTTTTTTGAAAACCTGTTCTGTTGTGCACCTCTAGTTTGATATAATAAGTGTTCTTGTAAGGGGTCATCTGAAACCAAACATAACCTAAATAAACCCAATTTAGATAAATGGGTAAAAATTTACACTACTTGTAAGTTAATAATGCCAAGAACACTATGGAATGCTCCTAGGACCTAGAGCAAACCAACATTCTAGATTACCAGTTCCAGTATATCATCCAAAAATACATTACGAGTGCGCTTACACAAATATCTTGGTTCATCTTATGCAACAAGACATCTGAAAATGTCAAAGTCAATTAAATGAGATGTCGCTGTTATATTCATTCTATAAGAAATTTGGCCAACATGAACTTATCAAGCCATAAAAACCGACCAATCTCTACCATGTTTGTATACATTAATAAAGCTCATACCCGTCTTTATTTACACTTAATCACAACGACGAACAATTCCTTCCAATAAAAAGTTTCCTACTAAGATGGACTGATCCTATAAAATTTAGTAAATCTTTTGGTGGATCAAATGAAGTGTGGTTTTCGAGATCTGGTGGGCGTTTGGGGTTTAACCTGAGGGGTTTCAAACCATGGGTCACGTGTGGTTTGGAAATTGGGTCTTGAAGGAACTTCATTCAAATTGTAATTACTTTGACTTTGACTTTGACTTTGACCTTGACCAATCAAGGTATAAGATGGATGAGGAGGTGAAGCATAACCATTTCTGTATGTGGATCCATACTGCCTTAATGGGCTTGATTTCGGAGATACAGGCAAAGACGTAATTGCTCTCGTATTTCTCCTGCAGATTTAAACATAAATAATATTTAGTAACACAGCCTTTAATTCGAAAAATTAGTCACCTTTTTACTTTTAAAAGATCAAGCCGGTAATTTCTAAAATCATTACCGACCGAACTTTTGCAACCAAAATGCAAAAAAGTAACTAACTTGGTAAAAGATAATCTATCATAAGCACAAGAGGGGGCAACTTTGACCCTTTAATTAAATAATAAATGGATTGATAAAGTTTTATGTTTAAAAAGCATTTTTTAAAGCATTAAACCACCTGAATTAGCTAACTTTAAAATAAATAAAAAATTAGATTAATTAGTTAACAAAACCACTTTCAACCCGTCACCTAATCCACCCAACCTGCTCATTTTGCCACCTCAAACGAGCACTCTTTAAGTTGTAAAAAAATACCTTGGACTCAACATTGCACTTCTAGATGATGCAACTACGGGTGCCTCAAACGAATTTGTGTTTCTTCTGTTAGAATGCATTTCCGAGGCCGTCTGTTTTAACATTAGAAACCATAATGTATAGATTAGTCTAACTTGATTTGTAACAGAAGAATTGAAATATCCATTTCTCAAAATATTCATGTAATATTTTAAATGTAACTAAACTAGTGAGTAACAAATGTGTATGCAACTATTTAAATGGTTTTACCGGGGTACGACTTCCGTCAAAGGTGAAAGGAAATGCTTCCTTGGTTAAGCTAATAACATTGGTTCCTCTTGATGTTGATTGGTCCCGAACAAATGGATGATCCAACAATTTTGAGGCTGGGGGTCGTAAAGATGGGTCCCGTTGTAAGCATTGTTTTATAAATGATTTTGCATTTTTTGAAAGATGGTCGGGTATTTCAGGCATATCTTTGCTATTTCCAATCTTGAATATTGCTGCCACCTGAAATGCAACATGTCCAATGAAGTTATGAATTTATGTAAAAAAGAGTATCACAACAAAAGTTAAGTATACAGGGGATGGTTGGATGTTAGTTACAATGTGAATATTACGAATGTAAGTCAATGTAATGAATCAAAAAACAAAGCGTTAACGTGTTATATTGAACCACCTTTAGCATAATGCAAGGTTGCAAAATTAATCGGTCAGGACTTTGGGACTTTGGAAGGAGTAATCGGCAATTCGGGGACTATTCGGATTGGAGCTTTTATACATTTAGGGTGTGTTTGGATGAAACTAGCTTGTAGCTGGAGCTGGAGCTTGTAGCCAGAGCTAGAAGCTGAAGCTTATTTTTTAAGCTAGAAGCTGGAGCTTATGTTTTATAAGTGTTTGGTAAAGTAGCTGGAGCTTATGTATTTAAAATGACATGAATGTATCAAAAAATTAAATTTAAATAATGATTTAAGGGCTAGTAATGTAATTTTACCTTCATAAGCTCCCTGACTTATTTTCAAAAGCTACTTCTAGTAGCTTATTTTTCCAGAGCTTATTTTTTTCATAAGCTCTGGAATATTTGTCTGCCAAACAAGGCTAGAAGCTAAAGCTTATGAAAATAATAAGCTTAAGCTCTCATAAGCTCCAAGAAGCTTGTATACCAAACACACCCTTAAATGATAAATTTCAAAAGTATATGTATGAATATATAGAAGAAAACCATAAAGATAAACATAAACTTTAACATAATTGTCTAAAAAATAAATATAATCATTCATTTTGTTCAACAATTCAAAAATTTTAGTTTATATTCATGTTAAAATGTTGACCAATTTTGACTTTGACCGACTTTGATCGACAAACCCGATTCAATCCATTAACAGACGTTGACCGATTAATTAAACGGATTTTGGAAAATTGGAACAAGACTGTTCGTAAAAAAAGAATAATTGGGGATTAATCAAGAGTAATTGAGGTTTTTTTACAACAGTGGCATAATGTATTCGAAATTAAGTCTTTTGAAAAGACTTGCACCGATGTTGATCATCTACGGTCAACATAACAAAGATAGGAGAGTGTAATTAATGTGAGGAGTAGTTAATGAAGGTAGAAAAAATGGGTGGGTCAGGCCATGGTGGTAAAACTTGGCTGGCTAGTTGTGGACTCGTGGTTTTGAAGTTACCAGTCAAATTGTCCGACCCGACTAGGCCAAGTCGGTCATAAGTCACCGGTCAACTCTCAACTGTCAACCTCGGTAAAAATCTGTCAGCAGCCCCCGGATTTAGTCAATCAAATTTAGGATTATGCGGTCAAAATCGTTCAAGTCGGTCAAAGTCAGTCAAAAGAGTCAAAGTCAAATTTGGTTAATGTCCAATTGGGGACCGATTAGACCCTAAAAGATCATGACAGACTAGTCCCCTCTTAGCAACTTTTACAAACATGGGTTAGGCCGGTATAGTAGCAAGTCAAAATGGGAATACAGTGCATGTCAAAACGGACCAGGTTTGGATGGACATACCTACAAACAACTTTTTATCCTTCTTTCAAGTTTACCATATATAAAATGATTTTATACTGGCGAAAAGATAAAGCTTAAATTTACATATGATTGAGACATCATACCCCCTCATATTGGCCCCACGGAGGCTTTGACGTTGCCATTTCAAGAACTGTACATCCCAAACTCCAAATATCTACCGCAAGGTTGTAACCATTTGTATTCATTACAACCTGAGATCAAAAAGTTGCATGAGTATATATATATATATATATATATATATATATATATATATATATATATATATATATATATATATTTTACGTATAAAATACGACATTTAGATGAAGAAAAAGTACCTCAGGCGCCATCCAGTAGGGGCTTCCTTTGAAGGAAAGCATTGAAGTACAGTTTGTTATCTGATAACAAGTAAATGCCTTATCAGAACTAGTGCAATATTTCATTCTCTCTTCTTTAAACACTAAGGAGACAAAATTCGGAACAATTTATAAAGTTACTAAAGCAAGATCGTAAAAAAAATGGCATTTTTTAAATAATGACACTGCAAAATTACTAGTTAATTTTCTTAAGCAAACAAACAAAAAAGTAATCCATAGAGAGCAGTCTCTAGATTACCCTTCCTTTAGCAGAGCTGCAAGAATGAGTCATCTTTTAAAATTTATATCATCAAATTTTCAATAAAATATAGTAAAATTCTTTTTAACTTCCTTTCAAGGTTTTGAAACGGACACATCATCAAATTAGAGTAAGAACATTTCTCTACCTTTCTGCACTGGAAAATATGCAGTCAACAGAGGTCAAAAGTTTGGAAAATCTAACAAAGTCAAATATAGTTGACAAAGTTCATGAAAGTCTATGCATGCATGATACAGTATATCTGAACCATTTTTCAAAAATACTTCTATTACTCGAACCCATGACCTCCAAGTCAAAAAGAGTCAACATTATCATTTAAAAGTCAAGGTGACAAAGAAGCTTCCAGAATGTATTACATCTTTTAATAGAAAAAGACGGTTTCCACTTTCTATTAGTCATACAGTCAAACCTATGACATTTCATACTCCAAAGTACCTCACAAAATGGTCAGGTCAAGTGGGCTGGGTAACGACTAAAGAGTCAAACGAAGGATTTTAATTATGTGTGATAAGTTGTCCAACAACAAATATAGTTTATCCATTTTTTTAAACTTCATTAAATAAATATCATCGTGTTTTATACGATAACAAAAATATAGTATTAACTTACAAATCTAATTTGCTTTGACTTAAAATACCTATGGCATGTTACATATAAAATACTCCGTAACAAATTAGAACGACGGAAACAATTTAATTACTTCATTTTTTCTGATTAGTCAGCTTCTTAGATAACTATGTATTAAATTAACTTCTACTAGGAGTATGTATACTTACATGTTTTGCCATGCCAAAATCAGCAAGTTTGATTTCACCATTAGGGTCGACTAATATGTTTGCCCCTTTTATATCTCTGCAATGGAGCATACATTTCTTATTGGCATACAAAAAGTCAATTCGAAGATTATAAACATTTCAACGACAACAAAACAAAAACGTACCTGTGTACTGTATTTCTTTCGTGCAGATAAGCAAGCCCACTGAGGAGTTGCCTAGTGTAATTTTGAATTACGGGCTCCCTAAACGGACCGTATTCTTGCAGTAGCTTGTGAATGGAACCACCCGAGACGAAATCCAAATAAACAGATAGTGTGTCCTCCCCCTGAAAATTCCAAAAAAATCATCCCCATACACTTTTGATTCTTTACTGCTTTTCAAAAAAAAAAAAAAAAAATTATATCTTTACACTACAGAAAAGTTGTTTATGACCATCTAATCTCCGTGTCACTTTCCATTCACTTTGCAATTGAAAGCTACATAAATGTTTTCAGTCTTTTGCCACCCAAAATATTTCCATGAACGTGTTCGAATGTGAGCTATAAATGTTACTACATATTAAGCTGATATTAAATGATAGGATACATATTATGAACTTTTAAGTAACAGTCCTAAATTTCTAAAATTCAAATAATCATATACACACATGTTCGTCACATTGTGTATATGATTATTCAAATTCAAAAACCACATAAGAGTGATATTATATTATACTTGATAATTGTACTCGTTTTCCCTACAACTGAAACCTGTGCAATTAGTTTTAGAGTTTATACATGAATGGATCACGTTGAAACTCATAAAGTCAAATTAGGATGTTGTGCTAATTTTACTTGGCCAATAATGATTACGTAAAAAAGGTAAAGTACCATTTCACTTCCATAGTACTGAACAATATTCGGATGCTTAAGCTTACTGAGCAATGTGATCTCCTGTTATAAAGAGCATAGACTTTTCAGAAAAAGAAAATAATAATAATAATATACTATAAACAGAATGAAGTTTGTGAAATTATAAGGGTAAATCTCATTTCCCCAAAACATATTACAATGTGAATGTGTGTGTGTGTGTGTGTGTGTGTGTGTAATATAAAAACAGACCTGGTTCAATTGCTTCAAACATTCTTTTGATGACTGATCATCCGCAACAACCTTAACTTCTTTTATCGCACACATCTGCCCACTCTCACTATTAAAAACACACACAGACGCCAACAGAGTTTCTTAACTGTCTGTTACTAATCTTATATCATGCAACATATAAAATATATAGCGAAAGTGCACGTGCAAATTTTTTAAAACAGTTTACAGACAAGCATATTTATTATTTATTACATAATCTATATATTATTACTTAATACAGAATATATACATCTCTTTTGCAGAAAATAAAGACTATGGTGTATCAACAATCAAAACCAACACTGTTAACTTTGATAAAATAAAAATAAAAAAAAATAAAAAAATAAAAAAAGGAATATGGTGCATTCAATTGATATAATCCCTGAACAACGTTATTGGAAGTATTTAGTTATACATATACTTTGTCATTAGATACTCGGAAGTCGAATGTGGGGTTTATTAAGGTGGCATTACATCTAGGACCAAACTTTATAAATATATAAATAAATATTAAATATATATAATATATAATATATAATTAAAATAAAAATAGGATTAATCCATAATTAGAGGCGGTAATTTTGGCCCCTTTACTTATAAATGGTTTGATTTAAATTGGGTGAAGCGAGTTGATTGTTACCAACAACCCTTTTGTAATGTAGACAACCTCCTAATTCAAAAACTCGGATTATCAATGCACTACATTTATTTTTCTAACTTGTACGGATATTTAGAACAGTTAACCATATTTAAAAGTCTGCAAAGTGTTGACCCATAACCCAAGCTAGCCACATCAGCTAAGCAAACCGTTGACCCATAACCCAACATAGCCACCTCTAGTCCACAATAGATGTACATTTAACATACAAAGAGCCATAATAAAAAACAACTAAACATAGCATACCTGTTAAAACCGAGGTAGACATGTCCAAACGTGCCCCGTCCCAATAATTTTCCTTTCTTCCACTTGGATGGTTTGGGGTTTGAATTCTCGGTGACACCAAGCGTTTTGTTACTGGACAATACTGAAGAGGGACTAGTAGGTGAGATGGGTGAGCTGCCGGTTCGGTTACTCGACAACCCGGAACAAGGGCTCGTGGGTGAGCTGGGTGGAAGAGGCAGCGGATGACATTCGTCTAGTCTTTTGATAGGAGAGTCTAGAGTTGTACTAGTAGAAGCACTAAACCGTGGATGAAGTGGTGATGTGGCAGTGGTCCCCACTCTTGGTCCGGGACATGGACTTCTTGCTCGAGGGCTCGACTTGGCCTCCACATACCCTCTATTAGACCTGACAAACAAGACCCAAAGCTTAAAAAGTGGGTTGATTGGGTTTACTTGAAGACCCAAATGGGTCCAAGCACATAATATCAAAAATTACTCCAAGACCCAAATGGGTCCAATAACATAATAGAAAATTACTTGCGGACCCAAATGGGTCCAAATGGGTTTAGTTCAAAAGATTCGATTACAGATCGTGAGTTCGAGGCGCGTTATTCAACGCGCGTTTTTCGACGTGAGTTTTCGACGCCCGGTTTCGACCCCCCGTCTTCGAACCGCGTTTTCAACACCCGGTTTCGGCGCCAATGTGCCCCCGGTTTCGACCCCCCGGTTTCGGCCTTGGGTTTCAACCCCCGGTTTCAGCGGCCGTTTTCGACGCCCAGTTCAACCCCCGTTTTCGGCCCCCGTTTTAAGACCCCGCTTTCGGCGACCAAATTCGGCGCCCGGTTTCGGCCCCCATTTTTTACCCCCGTTTTCGAGGCCCGTTTTCGGCGCGTGTTTTCGTGCCCAGGTATCAGACCCCGTTTTCAGCGTCCGTTTAGCGCGCCGGTTTTCGAACCCGTTTTAGGCGCCCGTTTTCGGCGCCCGTTTTCGGGCCCCCGTTTTTTGACACCGTTTTCGACGCCCGGTGTCGGCCCCCGGTTTCGTCGCGCGTTTTCGGCGCCCGGTTTCGACGCCCGGTTGTGCGCGCCGTTTCGGCCTCTGGGTTTTAGGCCCTCATTTCGTCGCGCCCGTTTCGGCGCCCGGTTTCGGCGCCCGTTTTCGTCGCCCGTTTTTGGCCCCAGTTTCGGCGCCCGTTTTCGGCTCCCGGTTTTGTCGCCCGGTTTCGGCCCCCGGTTTCGACGCCCGTTTTCGGCGCCCGGTTTCGGCTTGCCGGGTTTGAACCGCGTTTTGGAGGCGCATTTTCGACGCCAGGTTTCGAGGCACGTTTTTGACGCGCATTTTCGACGCCCGGTTTCGAGGCGTGTTTTCGGCCCGAGATTTTGGCGCGCGTTTTTCGACGCCCGTTCTTTACGTGTGTTTTCGACGCGCCTTTTTCGTTCATCAAAAAATACAATTAAGAACAATTTTACTAGCCCAACCCAACCGACCCGGGTCTTGACCCAACCCGACCCGGGTCTTTAATTCGGACCCATCTCGATCCGTTTGCCAAGTATACCCTCTATCATTAAAAAAAAAAAAAAAAACAAATTATCAACATGATAAAGCTATAATTAGTAATGGGTATTTCATATTTGGATGTGCGCGTAAAGCGATTATTGTGTGGTGAAGTTTAAATGTACTTGATTTTCTGATTACTCGATGTCAAAAAAATCGAACTTTAAAACAAATCAAAAGTAGTTGCATGAAAACTCATTACTTAGACATAAGAGCGTCTAACTATCCTTAATTATAATCAGATAATTATCTAAATCTACTTTGGATTCTTCAAGTAAGGATGATTATCTATAAAACGCAAATGGAAGCCCCTCCCATACGTTTGGACTTGATGCTAAAAACATGTTAACCTAGGATTCTGATATCCACAAGGTTGCAAAAATCGGAAAAAAATCGCCGAGAACTCGCTCAACTATAATCCAATTTGCAGAAGCATGTAAGAACGATATCTCGCTCAACTATAAGTAACTTTAATAACCGCTAATATAGGTTTTGCCCCTTACTAAATTTGGCTAAACAAATTAACTTCGGGAAAATTTCAAGTCTAGTCATATAATCTATCATATATGACATATCGATCCAACTTTTCGACTTCTAATAGTGATTACAATCAAAAGAAACGAAAACATACATTCTCATTGTCACCTTAACTTTTCAAATAAGTCTAAAAACGAATTCAGGAAATCTTTAACAAAACACAACTAGCTTAATTTGATCATTCATAATACATTGCGAATTCAGCTAAAATTAGTGCCATGTTCTATTTAAGCATTGAACCCTAATACCCTTGTTTCTAATTACACTTAAGTAACTTCCCAATTTCATCAAATACTAGGCCAATATATCTAAGCTAAACCCTAATTTACAATTTCTCCAAGAAGCAATTTTTATTGAATTTTAATACAAACCTGAAAAAACCCAATTGAGGAATATCAATATTGCTATGTTCATCAGCAGAAGAAACAGAAGATCCACCACTTGAAGAAACCGACCCGAAACCATTTTGATTATTTGGGTCCACTACTCCAATCGTTGACGGCAACGAAGTCGTAGGCGAAATCGACGGCAACGACGTCGTAGGTGAAATCGACGGCAGCGAGGTCGTAGGCGAAATTGACGTCAACGAAGTCGTCGGCGAAATTGACGGTTGAGGTAACGGATGGGCTATTCGATCCGAATCAAAACCCGAATACCCAGAAGACGATCCGGGTACAGGTAAAGGAGATGGAGAGGAGTAATCACGGCTGACACGTGGCGACCCACGTGGCAATACGCCGTCGTTTAATGGCTGCTGTTGTTTATAATTGGTGTGATAATTATTACTGAAAAATGGATTGTCTTGATTTTTGATGGGTGATTGTTGGTCTTTGTTTTTGGTTGATTTCTTGCCGAACCAAGAAGACATGTTTTTTTCGATGAAATTTGACTTCATTTTTGGATTGGGGTTTTAGGGTTGAAGAAGAAGAAGAAGAAGAAGATATTATTACAATTATTACAATTACAATTACAATTATTACAATTATTACAATTTACAATGAAATGAAGAAAGAAAAGAAAAAAGAAGTTGGAGGATGAGATGGGGGAGTGGGACCCTATCCAATCAAATGAAACGTGATTGAAAGACAAATAAAGAGTTAACAACCAGCTGTTAGCTGGGCCATGTAGCCGAGCCGAGGCGGATCATTTGTGTTTCATCCGTGTACGGCCGTGAAACTTAAAACTTCACCAGTTGGATGGGATGAAAACTTTGTAAATTGGAATTAGGGGGGCGCCCGCTGATAATGTGTACGGGTTTTATATACTCACGATCCGTTCGTGCTTTTTCTGTTCATTGAGATACGTTCTTGGATAAAAAAAATTCGCCCATGCCCGTTACCTGCAAACATGGTTGCAAAAATCGGAAAAATCGGCCGAGAACTCGGCGATAACTCCCCGAGTTCAGAAAGTCAACGTTAATCAACAACCGAATTCTCCCCGAGTTCTCGAAGAACTCCCAAAAATTGCCCCGCAGAAAACTCACCAAGTTCCGAATTCTTCAACCTTGCCCGCAAATACCCGTGACTCACAGGTAAACTCGCGGGTAATATTATACTACAACTTCGTTATTTTTTTTAGAAAAGTTAGGAAATTTTAGTAATTATAAACAATATGATTATTACATTACAAATAAATTCCTTTTTAATTTGATAATTGTATGTATAAACTCGCGATTAAATAAAAAAAAAGTCTCATAAATTAGCGGATCGGGCTTTACCCGCGACGGGTAGTATGTACCCGCAACCCGCCCACGATCCGTTTGTGGTATGATTTTTTACCCGTACCTGTACCCGCGGGTAAGATTTTATGATTTTACTCGCCCATTACGGATCGCGTCTCCGCGGATCACGGGTTTTTTCTCGCCCATTGCCATCTCTACTTAGAACTCATTTGTTCCTTTTTACTAAAATAACGATAACTATCAAAATTAAAAAAAAAAAAAATCATCAATAAATAAAATGAATCTTTAAATTGATATATCTAACCAATCAAACGGCTAATATGCTAGAACAAAAGAGAACTAGACCTAGCTAACTGACCAAGCATAGATTAGATCTTAGGGGTACGGTCTACTCTTATCAACGAAGGGGTTTAAGGGTCTTTCGAGTTTAACTCTCGGGTCCGGTGCACCGTGAATAATGAAATGTCCCGTTCATATTGATTATAAACGTTCCATATTAATTGATTTCGCTGCGAGGTTTTGACCTCTATATGAGACGTTTTTCAAAGACTGCATTCGTTTTTAAAACAAACCATAACCTTTATTTTATCAACAAGGTTAAAAAGTCACCACTTAGATTATTCAGAAATGATAATCTAACAAATATCACACTTACACATTACCAATACTGTGACGATCGCTCCAAATCCATATGGACGAACACGTCATTTATTGATTTCATTGCGAGGTATTTGACCTCTATATGATACGTTTTGTAAATATTGCATTCTTTTCAAAAGGTACACAATAAATGAATATCAATTTCTAAGGTTTTCAACGTTTGATGATTTCTACATATAGACAATCACCATAAATAATAGTTTACCATAATACATCCGTTGACAATGAAGTCAAAATAAGATACACGATGATGATTTTGTGAATGCAAAGTTTTCTTGAATAAAGCATGTATGACTCCATGCACATAGCTTGTATCACATATAAGCAAACAGCGGAAGACTTCTAGAAACCTGAGGATAAACATGCTTAAAAGTGTCAACACAAAGGTTGGTGAGTTCATAGTTTTAATGTTGCGCATAATTTGTATATAAAGGTGAATCACAAGTTTTCAGTTGTTTCATCCAGAAACGTTTATCAAAATATTCTACGAAATTGAGCACTCTGGTAATTAAACTTAACGTATATATATTTTATACCCTTTGTTTAATCATCTTAATAATACACGCAAACCAACGTGTACGCTTCTCAAATAGCATACGTCCGTTAAAAGGCTAGCGCTCTAGCTCAGACGGGGATATCAAGCCCTATGGATCCATATACAACTACTCGCGTCCACCAGTTCTTATAACTGGCAGTAACTAGTTACCAAAGCTAAGGGATTTTCGGTTCAAACTCAGTGTAGAATTAAGTATGTACTTGTGTCCATTGTTTTTAAAATAAAGTGCATGTATTCTCAGCCCAAAAATATAAATTTGCAAAAGCAATTAAAAAGGGAGCAAATGAAACTCACACTTTATAATTATTGTAAAACAGTTATTAAAGCATTTGCATGTATTCTCAGCCCAAAAATGTAAAGGGTAAAAGGGATCATATGAAACTCACCTTAGCAGCACATAAGGTCATTCATCAAAAAGTGACCGTAACTCGGAATGCAAGATTAATCGTAGATCTCAACCTAGAGAACATAAGTTGGTCAATACATGTCTAATAAACTAGGTTGGGTTATAGTGTATCACAATCCTAATGCTCGAGATCGACATACAAAAGTTATCAAAAGTCATTTCAAAAAGTCAATTTTGACAATTGTTCAACAAAACGAGACGTGCCTTATATAAGGATTCATTTACTTGGCTAGTAGTATTTTATCAATCTCATAAACAGGTTGTTTAAATATTAATTGCAGATTCAAAAGCAATTCCAATTAACGTCAATTATAATTCAGTTGACCATATCTTTTGATTCGTTCATCGAAATTACGCGATTTCTAAATGAAAAGTTATTGATTTTTCGCCAGCTTTCCGAAAACATGTATATCATATACCTTTTACCAGTAATATATGTATTTAATTCGTGATTCATTATAAACTGTTTAATGACGAAATTTAGCATACAAGCATGTATAAATATATACTCGAGCACTAGACATGTATACACTATTAATATATAAAAGATAAGATATGAATGCTCACGTATCAATATTGAGATTCAATATTGCAGGAAAGTACGAGACGCAACAGAGATGATAAATACTAGGTTTGACTTGCGAACAATACCCATGAACATTACCCATAATCTCCATAGCTATAACCCATAATTTCCTTAGTTCTATCCCGTTTGAAGCTTGTTTTGAAAGTGACACGCTCATGACCTCGTCGTAATATTTTATGTATAATATTACTAAAAATATTAAGATTAATAATAATAATAATCTTAATAATAATAATATAATAATAATAATAAATAAATAAATAAATACTTAAGGAGTAATATAAGTGTAAAAAAACTCGAGCAGAAACCTGGTATTTATAGCCATAATTCCTGATTCTGATGCCCATGCGATCGCATGGGTTTTATGTCTATTTCTCATGCGATCGCATGGCCGTCAGATCCAGCTCACATATTTTTTTGTTTTCTTGTTTGTCGACATAATTAAATATAATATATATAATTTAAATAATTAATTATATATTATATTAAATTCATGTGCATAGTTGACTTGTAATTTTCGTTCCGATGACTCGTACGTTGTCACTCGACTTATGTCCCGGTTCCGGTTTCTCGAACGCATTTTCGTACGCTTAGAAAACTCGCAATTTACGTTTTGTGACTCGTACCTTTGTCAAAATATAGTCTTAAATTATCAATAAACTATATCATTCTAAGTGTATCTTAAACTTTCGAGTGTTTTGGTCATTTACTTCTATAAATCATTGTCTCGCTATTTGTTAATATATATATATATATAATAACAAATCGTTTTATGACCAAGTTAATATATATTTTCAACATTCATAAACACGTTTTAAATATACGTCGCAAGTATTCATACATTTAATATTCCAACTTTTCATATATATTCAAATAAATATTTAAACCAATAAGTTTAATGTACGGTATCAAACAATTAATACATTGTTACGTTTTCAAGTTATAGTATATATATATGTATCTATATACATATAATTGTTCGCGAATCGTCAAGAACAACCGATAGGTATTTGAATATATGAAAGTAGTTCAAAAATTTTGAGATTCAGTTTTACAGACTTTGCTTATCGTGTCAGAAATGTTAATCATATAAAGATTAAGTTTAAATTTGGTCAGAAATTTCCGGGTCATCACAAATACATATTGGTTTACAAATATTAATATGTTACAGCAAAATAAATCTCGAATGTAGTTTTAAACAATATTATACAAGCATGCTGACACCAAATCTTATCCATATAATAGCATGCAACAGCGGAAGCTCTTAATAATCAACTGAGAATAAACATGCTTTAAACGTCAACAAAAATGTTGGTGAGTTATAGGTTTAACCTATATATTTATCAAATCGTAATAATAGACCACAAGATTTCATATTTCAATATACATCCCATACATAGAGATAAAAATCATTCATATGGTGAACACCTGGTAACCGACCTTAACAAGATGCATATAGAATATCCCCTATCATTCCGGGACTCCCTTCGTACATGATGAATTCGAAGTACTAAAGCATCCGGTACTTTGGATGGGGCTCGTTGGGCCCGATAGATCTAGCTTTAGGATTCGCGTCAATTAGGGTGTCTGTTCCCCAATTCTTAGATTAGCAGACTAAAAAGGGGCATATTCGGTTTAATAATCCAACCATAGAATGTAGTTTCATTTACTTGTGTCTATTTTGTAAAAAATTTATAAAACTGCATGTATTCTCATCCCAAAATATTAGATTTTAAAAGTGAGACTATAACTCACTTTCACAGATTTTTACTTCGTCGGGAAGTAAGACTTGGCCACTGGTCGATTCACAAACCTATAACAAATATGTACATATATATCAAAGTATGATCAAAATATATTTACAACATTTTTAATACGTTTTGCTGTTTTAAGTTTATTCAGTCAGTTGTCCTCGTTAGTGACCTACAACTAGTTGTCCATAGTTAGATGTACAGAAATAAATTGATATATATTATCTTGACCCAATCCACGACCCAGTGTATACACGTCTCAGGCTAGATCACAACTCAAAGTATATATATTTTTAGAATCAACCTCAACCCTGTATAGCTAACTCAAATATTACTGCGTATAGAGTGTCTGTGGTTGTTCCAAATAATATATATACATGGGTCGATATGATATGTCAAAACATTTGAATACGTGTCTATAGTATCCCAAGATTACATAATATATTAGAATACATGTATAATACAATATAAGTTAGCTAGGATATGATTTGTATAGAATTGTTACAATATTTCCCGTAGCTACAACAATCAAAAAATATCCAATCTTGTTTTACCCATAACTTCTTCGTTTTAAATCCGTTTTGAGTGAATCAAATTGCTATGGTTTCATATTAAACTCTATTTTATGAATCTAAACAGAAAATTATAGGTTTATAGTCGGAAATATAAGTTACAAGTCATTTTTGTAAGAGGTAGTCATTTTAGTCGAAAGAACGACGTCATGATGACCATTTTGAAAAACATACTTCCACTTTG
Source organism: Rutidosis leptorrhynchoides (assembly GCF_046630445.1). Taxonomy (NCBI): domain Eukaryota; kingdom Viridiplantae; phylum Streptophyta; class Magnoliopsida; order Asterales; family Asteraceae; genus Rutidosis; species Rutidosis leptorrhynchoides. The sequence goes on along the minus strand of NC_092335.1, from coordinate 324,300,684 downwards.
AGTTTAACCATGATTTTTAGATATAGTTTCATGTTCATAAGAAAAATTATTTTCCCAGAAGAACAACTTTTAAATCAAAGTTTATCATAGTTTTTAATTAACTAACCCAAAACAGCCCGCAGTGTTACTACGACGGCGTATATTCGGTTTTACGGTGTTTTTCGTGTTTTCAGGTTTTTAATCATTAAGTTAGCATATCATATAGATATAAAATATGTGTTTAGTTGATTTTAAAAGTCAAGTTAGAAGGATTAACTTTTGTTTGCGAACAAGTTTAGAATTAACTAAACTATGTTCTAGTGATTTCAAGTTTAAACCTTCGAATAAGGTAGTTATATATATATGAATCGAATGATGTTATGAACATCATTACTACCTCAGGTTTTATGGATAAACCTACTGGAAATGAGAAAATTAGATCTAGCTTCAAAGGATCCTTGGATGGCTTGAAAGTTCTTGAAGCAGAATCATGACACAAAAACAAGTTCAAGTAAGATTTCCACTCGAAATAAGATTGTTATAGTTATAGAAATTGAATCAAAGTTTGAATATGAGTATTACCTTGTATTAGAAAGATATCTTACTGTAAATAAGAAAGATTTCTTGAGTTTGGATGATCACTTTACAAGATTGGAAGTAAGCTAGCAAACTTGGAAGTATTCTTGATTTTATGAAACTAGAACTTATAGAATTTATGAAGAACACTTAGAACTTGAAGATAGAACTTGAGAGAGATAAATTAGATGAAGAAAATTGAAGAATGAAAGTGTTTGTAAGTGTTTTTGGTCGTTGGTATATGGATTAGATATAAAGGATGTGTAATTTTGTTTACATGTAAATAAGTCATGAATGATTACTAATATTTTTGTAATTTTATGAGATATTTCATGCTAGTTGCCAAATGATGGTTCCCACATGTGTTAGGTGACTCACATGGGCTACTAAGAGCTGATCATTGGAGTATATATACCAATAGTACATACATCTAAAAGCTGTGTATTGTACGAGTACGAATACGGGTGTATACGAGTAGAATTGTTGATGAAACTGAACTTGGATGTAATTGTAAGCATTTTTGTTAAGTAGAAGTATTTTGATAAGTGTCTTGAAGTCTTTCAAAAGTGTATGAATACATATTAAAACACTACATGTATATACATTTTAACTGAGTCGTTAAGTCATCGTTAGTCGTTACATGTAAATGTTGATTTGAAACCTTTAGGTTAACGATCTTGTTAAATGTTGTTAATCCAATGTTTATTATATCTAATGAGATGTTAAATTATTATATTATCATGATATTATGATATATTAATATATCTTAATATGATATATATATATATATATATATATATATATATATATATATATATATATATATATATATATATATATATATATATATATATATATATTCATTTAAATGTCGTTATAACGATAATCGTTACATATATGTCTCATTTCGAAATCATTAAGTTAGTAGTCTTGTTTTTACATATGTAGTTCATTGTTAATATACTTAATGATATATTTACTTATCATTATCATGTTTATATATAGTGTAACAATATCTTAAAATGATTCATATGTAATTAGTAAAACATTGTTATAAAGATAATCGTTATATATATCGTTTTCAAGTTTCTTGATTCAACAGTCTCATTTTTATGTATATAACTCATTATTAAAATACCTAATGAGATACTTACCTATCATAATATCATGTTAACTATATATATATATCCATATATATGTCATCATATAGTTTTTACAAGTTTTAACGTTCGTGAATCACCGGTCAACTTGGGTGGTCAATTGACTATATGAAACCTATTTCAATTAATCAAGTCTTAACAAGTTTGACTGCTTAACATGTTGGAAACACTTAATCATGTAAATAACCAATTCATTTAATATATATAAACATAGAAAAGTTCGGGTCACTACAAATAACCCTGTTGTAAGATGAAGATCTCGATAAGGTTGGTTAAACGTCGACCCACCGTCATCGTACTAGCTGATATTGATGGCCCAAGGGAGGGTATTAGGATTTGTATTCATAGAACGTTACCTGTAACCGTTAGCGTAGGAGTGAGCTGTCTAGAATAGCACGGGTGGAATACTTGAATACGAAGATCCAAAGTGGATATATGTGTTTTCTCCATCTTCTAATATGCCTTTCATATCCCTATTTATAGGTGAATACTTTTCATCCCCTGGTACCATGTGATAGGACAAAAGGGACATGCATGATCTGTGTCGTACTATTTTGTCTATAAAGCTGTTAAAATTCAAAAGCATATCCTGATGAGTCTGTCCATTATCTGCAACAATGTCCATGCAGACTGTCGCGTCGTCTGGTGACTGTATTGTATTAGGATCATGCCGACTACCTATGTTGCCTTTTGTTTGTTTGTGCTTTGTCTGTAAACTGCAGGTTACAGCCTCCCATGTATATTTTATGTCAGCGCACAAACCTGTACTCCTGTTATAAAAAGTATGTTTATGTTTGGCGCGCCAGCGCCATGATGACGCCATAATAGGTCACATTTACTTTGGTCAAAAAATTGAAAAAAAAAACCGTGAAATACACGTGCGTAGTACGTGTGATGCGCTATACAGAGCTTTTGAGTATGCGTATCATTTAAGTCCCCTAATTCGATATTATGTGCAAGAATTGCGCATGGTGTCGAACTCAACTATCCTCAAAAAATGAGTTATCAGGCGTCAACTAAAAAATAGACAAAATTGCATCGTTGGTCCTCTATATCTGTCTCAAACGACACATGTAACCTTTTTCTTTTTCTTTTTGACCTCGTTGACCTTCATTTATCAACTTTCGACCCCGTTAAGTATGCCCACGTAATAGGCACGTGAGGGCAATTTTGTGCACAGATATCATGACTAATTTATACAAGCCAAGATTAAAATAAAAACCCTAACTAAAAATTCAAAATCAAAAATCAACAATCGAAGATCAAAAATAAATAAAAAATCCTAACAGTATATACTTAATTAGTAATGCAAGTAACTAATTTGTATATACAGGAAATCGAAGGTATATACAATTAAATCAAAACCCTCCTTTATTATCAGACTTTGAACAAATCCTTGTTGCACATCCATTCATCTTATATTATTCACTTGTCTATCAGAGAAGAGTTGTCCAATTTAAAATTGTTATTAGAGTGAGTACTATAAAGTTAAACTAACTAGGGTTAAGAAAAGCCTAGTTAGTGTTAAACTAACAAGAGCAGTACCTTATAATATCTAAGGGTCTGTTTGTTTGCATCTGAATGGAACCATTCAGATCTGCCACTGAATCGGTCAGTGTTCAGAGTGTTTGGTATGGGCCTCTGAATGGAATGCTAGCTCTGAATGAAATCTGAACGATTCATGGACTGGAATATATCTAAACCATTCAGATCCCCATTTCTCCCCTAAATACCCTTTTATTTCTCATTTATTTTTCCACCTTTTCTCTTCAGATCTGTACTTCTCCAATTCTCCTCCGATTGATTTCTTTTTCCAGGTAATTTTTTCACCCTCAATAATCTTCTACTATGAAACCCTAAAATTTATCTATTTTTTCTTCTATCATGTATATGTTCTTATCATCATAACTGTTCTTGTGAATCTAATATGTTTTTCTACCTCTGAATAATCCTAATATGTTTGTAATATGTTTTTTTAATAAAAGATTTAAGTTCCATTGGTGTGGTATGTTATAGAGATATAAGAAGCAAGTGAAATTACCAAAGAACCCGCTGAATTTGTTGATGATGATGGTGTACGGAGCTGCATAACATGAGGTGATGAAAAAGATGGTGTTGACGATGATGATGTCGGATGAGGATGATGATGATGACACATCTGAAGAGTTTTGGTTTAAGCCTCTGTACTGAACCTGTGTATTGAAAAAGGTAGGTTAAATTAAAACTTTAGTTTATAATTATTTGACAAAAGTCTCTCTATCTATCTATAATTATTTGACTGTTTATTTATTCAACAATGTATCATACACAGGGTTAAAATGGTAATTATAACTCATTCAGAGTGTCGATTCAGAACTCTTATCAAACAGTGAACTTTCATTCAGAATCATATTGATTCAGAGTTTCTGAACCATTCAGGACTCTGAACCATTCAGTGCTAAATCATTTAGTTTATCAAACGCACTCTAAGATTGCACACCTTTTAATGTTAAGGCTTAACTAGGCAATAAGTGGAGACCTTGATATCAGTTAAACTAACTAGGGTTAAGAAAAGCTGAAACCCTTCTTAGATATACCACTTTATTCTTGATCCAAGGATTTCATCCAAGAAGTCGTTTCAATCAATTAAGATTAACATTGGGAGTGGGTATATTAGTTTTGGTCAGAATCTTTAAAGCCTAAACTCTTAGTGACAAGTCAGTTAGATTCACCCCCAACTAATTTAGTCATCATTCTAGGAAGTAAGACTCTATCAACGGTTCACCTTCAGCTCTAGATATCGCATCCACCTATTTTATTTTACATGTCTGTTATCTTATCTATAAATACTGTAAACCCTAAAGATTGATTCATCCTACTTGTTATCGGGTTAACTTTAGACTCACTTTGATCCCTCGTTATCGGCAAATGTAAAAAAAATACAAACTTAGGTTATACCTATCGCTTACTCATTATAGAAAACACAAGTACTTGAAATATAGCTAGAAACCACAGCTAAATATAAATATTAAAACTACACTACCCCCTTTTGATACTCTGAAACAGACGGTACGCGACCTAACGACACCGCATCAAAATAAACCGTCTGTTTTATTCATATCACAGCTCGGCAACAAGAGATGGATTACCACTAACTTGAACTTCTTCACTGAAAGAAACAATTGAAACAATAGCCTCATCAAAAACCGGAGTCGAATTCAAATTAAACCGAATTTGACTTGAACTCGTTTACCATCCTAATTAAATTGTTCATTATTTCAATAGATAAAATAATGAAATAAAATTCTTTTATGTTTTTAATGTATGCATTTAAGACAAAAAAAAAATAGATAAAAGTAGGGTGTGAAACTAGAAACCTAGCAAAAGATACAATGCAATAATTATATTTGTTGGACTGTGTGTGATAATGCTAAAAACGAACATATATTTCATAGCATTATTCCTCAAGAAAGACAAGCTTTTAGTTGCAATCGTTCTATTTACAAGTGATATTCGTTTAAATAATAAAAGGTGAAGACAAAAGACAGATTCGACGAATTGAAGATGCAAACGACCAAAAAGCTAAAAAGTACAAAGTACAATCAAAGTAGTTCAAATTATTGATGAGAAACGTCTCAAAATTACAAGAGTACAAGACGCAAAACGCAAAGTACAAGATATTAAATTGTACGCAAGGACGTTCGAAAATCTGGAACCGGGACCAGAGTCAACTCTCAACGCTCGACGCAACGGACTAAAAATTACGAGTCAACTATGCACATAAATATAATATAATACTTAAATAATTCTTAAAATTATTTATATACTATATATATATATATATATATATATATATATATATATATATATATATATATATATATATATATATATATATAAACCGTCAGCAAGATGCAAACAAAGACATGTGAGTTCTCCCAGCTGGCCATGCGATCGCATGGACTGGAAGAGTAAAATCTATGCGATCGCATGGCCCCATTTTGAGGGTCAGGTCCTATAAATTCGCAGTTTTTGTTGATCAAAAACACATCTTTTTCTTCTCCTCAATCTCAACGTATATATATATATATATATATATATATATTATAATTTTAATTTTAATTTTAATTCTAATAATAAGGGTATGTTAGCGAATGTTGTAAGGGTGTAAGTCGAAATTCTGTCCGTGTAACGCTACGCTATTTTTAATCATTGTAAGTTATGTTTAACCTTTTTAAATTAATGTCTCATAGCTAAGTTATTATTATGCTTATTTAAGCCGAAGTAATCGTGATGTTGGGCTAAAATATTAAAGATTGGGTAATTGGACTTTATACCATAATTGGGGTTTGGTCAAAAGAACGACACTTGTGGAAATTGGACTATGGGCTATTAATGGGTTTTATATTAACTTAACGATACCTCGTTAATTTAATATAAAGGTTATAATTTGACGTATCTATAAATAACCACATACGCTTAATCGGGTACGGTGGGCGGGATATCTATAAATACCAATAATTGTTCATTTTACCGGACACGGGACTGGATTAATAGTTAATGGACTAGTTAAAACAGGGGTGGATTACATTCGAGGGTAATTGGTGTAATTGTTAACAAAGTATTAAAACCTTGGTTTACACGCAGTCGATAACCTGGTGTATTCATTAAACAAAGTAATAAGACCTTGTTACAGTTCGAATCCCCAATTAGTTGGAATACTTGACTCCGGGAATAAGAATAATTTGACAAAGACTTTCGCACTTTATGATTATGACTGATGTACTATTATGGACAAATCCGTATGGGCATATCGAATAATCCAGGACAAAGAACAATTAACCCATGGTAATAAACTAAAAACAACACGTCGAACATCATGATTACGGAAGTTTAAATAAGCATAATTCTTTTATTTCATATTTAATTGCACTTTTAATTATCGCACTTTTAATTACTGTCATTTTATTTAATTGCACTTTTAATTATCGTATTTTTTAATTATCGCAATTTTATTTATCGCACTTTTATTTATCACAACTTCATTATCGTTATTTACTTTACGCTTTAAATTAAGTCTTTTATATATTTAATATTTTACATTAGGTTTTAACTGCGACTAAAGTTTTAAAATCGACAAACCGGTCATTAAACGGTAAAAACCCCCTTTTATAATAATAATACTACTTATATTTATATATATATTTATTTATTTACAAATATAGTTTTAAAAAAATATAGCGTTAAACTTGGCGAGTTCCCTGTGGACGAACCAGACTTACTAAAAACTACACTACTGTACGATTAGGTACACTGTCTATAAGTGTTGTAGTAAGGTTTAGGTATATCCACTCTATAAATAAATAAATAACTTGTGTAAAATTATATCGTATTTAATAGTATTTTGTAGTAAAAATATAACTATTTTGTATACATCTCTACGCACATCAAGTATCTTTGGCGCCGCTGCCGGGGACACTAAAACGCCGAAAGCGCAACGCTATAAAAAAAGATTTTTTATTAAGTTCTTTGTATAAAAAAATATACGTTTTAAATATTAAAAATACAAAAATATAAAAAGAAAAACAAAATCTATATATATTTAAGAGTTGTTCAAAAATATATAAAATTATAAAATATTTCTATTTCTATTTTTAGTTTGTAAAAATATAAGTTTTATTTAATTTATATAAATATTTTTTATAAATATTAAAATAGAAAATTAAAACAGAAAAAAAATATATATATAAAATTACTCGGCCCGGTACTGTAGCAGCCCAATTTCTGGCCCGAAACTCTACTCCATGCGACCGCATGGATTTATAACGCGAAGACCATGCGATCGCATGGCTTGATTTGAACCGCCTGAAACCTCAGCCGACCAGTTTAGGGTTTAAATTATTAATAATAATTATTATTAAACCCTAATTAGGGTTATATTTAATAATAATTTGTTTTTTTAATTAATTTGTATTATTTAGTTTAATTAGTTTTATTAATATATAAAAATTAATACTTTTATAAAATAAATAATATAAAAATAATATTTTTATAAAAATTGTATTTTTACAACTTTAAGTTTATTTTTTATATTTTGTATCTTTTTATTTGTTTTAGCGTAATATTTGTATTTTTCGCTCGTATTTAGTTTTAAGTCATAGGTTTTGCCATAGTTATTTTTATTTCTAGACTCTTCGGCTTTGCCGTAAAATCCCTTAAGTACTTTTTCTTTAGACTAAAATTTAGGTGCTTTAGAATTTTGCGACGCCGTTTTATAAATTTTAGTACTTTTTAAGTTATTTCCGTTTTAGGATATAGAATTTCTTTTAAGCTTTAATATCTTTAGACGTAAGTTTTAATTTTTAGTTTTTAGACTTTTTAGTTTCGACACGCTACTTTCTTATTTTTATTTTTCGACGCCTATTATTTTTCGACTTTTTATTTTTCGACCTTTTTCGACGCGCTCTTTTTCTTTCTTATTTTTCGCCACTCTAGTTTTTAGGACATAGAATTTTCTATTTCTTATCTAAAATTTCTTTAAATTTCAACGAAAAATTATTTTAAGTGGTTAAATTGATAGACATCCAAATTTTCTGCTTCGTAGTAATAGTTGAATTTGTTAGTGGCTGAGTTGTGAGCTTCCGATTTAAAGGGTTCTGGCTCCCTGCTGCATCTATTGGCTATTCGAAACGTGGGCAAAAACAGAAAAGTCTATTAATTTGATAACTTATATAATTTTTATTTTTATAACTAATAGGATATTCAGTGAATGCACCGAGCAAAACGTTCACCACCTTTTATACGTTCACCACCTGTAACTCAATCAAGATATCTAGCCAATATTGTCGCCGTTGATTTTTCTTAAGAATCGTCATCAAGTCGACCAAGTACTCCAATTCAAATTTCCAGTAATCCATTTTTTGAACCCGACCTCACAATTGAGAATCCGGAGGATATTCAGGGATAATTCAGAGATCCTGAACCACTAATCTTTCCTCCGGAACCACCAATCATTCAAATGGAGATTGTCGAGGAACAACCCATTAAATCAGAATCCTCTAGTGATTCAAATTCAACAAATTCAATCATGGAGAATCTGGAACCTCTAAGTATGGAAGACCGAATGCGAGCTAAACGCACTGGCCAAGGTCACGCAATTACTCAACCAGACATTAATGCGCCAGATTATGAAATCAAAGGACAAATCCTACACATGGTAACTAATCAATGCCAATTTAGTGGTGCGCCGAAGGAAGATCCAAATGAACATCTTCGTACCTTTAATAGGATCTGTACTCTATTTAAAATCCGAGAAGTGGAGGATGAACAGATATATCTCATGTTATTTTCCTGGACTTTAAAGGGAGAAGCCAAAGATTGGTTAGAATCGTTACCTAAAGGGGCGATTGATACATGGGATGTTTTAGTTGAAAATTTTCTAAAACAATTCTTTCCAGCATCTAAAGCCGTGAGACTTCAAGGAGAAATAGTTACGTTCACACAAAAGCCAAATGAAACTCTATATGACGCGTGGACAAGATTTGGAAAGTTATTGAGAGGATGTCCGCAACATGGTTTAGACACTTGTCAAATAGTACAAATATTCTACCAAGGATGCGACATCACTACAAGAAAAGACATAGATATAGCAGCTGGTGGTTCCATTATGAAGAAAACCGCAACTGACGCTTACAAAATTATTGATAACACTGCTTCCCACTCACATGAGTAGCACCAAGAAAAAGATATCGTTAGATCATCTAAAGCGGCTAGAGCCGATTCTAGCCATGACTTTGATTCCATTTCTGCAAAGATAGATGCTGTCGAGAGACGAATGGAAAAGATGACTAAAGATATTCACTCAATACGAATTAGTTGTGAGCAGTGTGGAGGACCACATTTGACAAAAGATTGTCTCAGTATTGAACTAACAATGGAACAAAGAGAGAATGTTTCATACATAAACCAAAGGCCTGGAAATAATTATCAGAATAATTATCAACCGCAAGACCGATCTACAATCAAAACCAGAATTATAACCGAAATGTTCCATACAAAAACCAACAAGGTCCTAGCGATCAACAAGTATCCAATAATACTTACAACCAGCAAAGACCTGTTTTTCAAAACAAACCACCACAAACCGATGATAAAAAGCCAAATTTAGAAGATATGATGTCGAAGCTAGTTGAATCTCAAACACAGTTTTTCACATCTCAGAAACAAACCAATGAACAAAATGCTCAAGCATTTAGAAATCAACAAGCTTTTATTCAAAATTTGGAACAAGAAGTAAGCAACCTAGCAAGGTTGATAGGTCAAAGAAAACCGAGAAGTCTACCTAGCGATACAAATGCTAACCCCCGGAATGAAACAGCTAAAGCCATTACCACAAGAAGTGGTATTACACTTAAACCACCTGAAATACCTGTAATTTCTGATGAAGCTATTCCTACTCCACAAGAACCACAGCCTGAGCAAGATAAGGAAATAGAACCGGTAGTTGAAAAGGTTAATGAAGATAACACAATTAAGGCTAAACCTTATGTTAAACCATACCAACCACCACTTCCTTACCCGAGTAAAATGAGAAAAGAGAGACTTGAAGCCGAGCAATCCAAATTCTTGGATATGTTTAAACAAATAAATGTTAATCTTCCTTTCATTGATGTGATTTCAGGAATGCCTAGATATGCTAAATTCTTGAAAGATCTAATCACAAATATGAAGAAAATGGAAGAACTCTCGGCTGTTACAATGAATGCTAATTGTTCTGCAGTACTGCTGAATAAGATAACAAAAAAATTATCAGATCCAGGAAGTTCCACGATTTCATGTTTTCTGGGTAGTCTTAGTTCAATAGAAGCATTGGCAGACTTAGGTGCTAGTATAAATTTAATGCCGTATTCACTATACACTAAACTAGACCTTGGATAATTGAAACCAACACGAATAAGCATACAACTAGCCGATCGATCAGTAAAATATCCTAGAGGGATAATGGAGAACATGCTAGTTAAAATTGGTACTTTAGTATTTCCAGTAGATTTTGTTATTCTGGACATGGAAGAAGATTCTCGAGTTCTTCTCATATTAGGAAGATCATTCTTAAACACGGCTAAAGAAATAATAGACGTGTTCGGTAAGAAACTGACCCTAAGTATAGAGGACGGGAGTGTTACCTTTTCTGTTGATAGAGCCATGCAACAACCGCAATCTGCAGATGATACATGTTATTATATTCAAACTATAAATTCACATGCAGAATTGTTGGTAGAATTTCCAGAATTACAAGGAACATGAGAATGTTCTTTAGGAGAAGGAACTGAACCAATTGATGAAACTGAAATGTTAGCCGCACTCATGGCTAATGAATATGAACCAACAAAAGAAAAAATTCAAATGCTAAAAGAAGAAGACAGATATCGATATAAATCATCAATAGAAGAACCACCGACATTAGAATTAAAGCCACTTCCAAACCATTTGGAATATGCTTATTTACATGGTGAATCTGAATTACCTGTAATAATATCGTCTTCTCTTACTGAAAATGAAAAATCTCAACTCATTACTGTGCTAAAAGCTCATAAACCAGCTATTGCATGGAAGATTCATGACATTAAAGGAATAAGTCCTTCGTATTGCACACATAAAATCCTTATGGAAGAGGGTCATAAAACGTATGTGCAACGCCAAAGAAGACTAAATCCTAATATGCAAGATGTTGTTAAGAAAGGAATTATTAAACTGCTAGATGCAGGTTTAATTTATCCAATCTCTGATAGTCCATGGGTAAGCCCAGTTCAATGCGTACCTAAGAAGGGTGGCATGACTGTCATCACAAATGAGAAAAATGAGCTTATTCCTACTAGGACTGTAACAGGATGGCGTGTTTGTATTGATTATAGAAAATTAAATGACGCCACCAGAAAAGATCACTTTCCCTTACCTTTCATTGATCAAATGTTAGAAAGATTAGCCGGAAACAGTTACTATTGTTTTCTTGACGGTTTTTCTGGATATTTTCAAATCCCGATAGCACCCGAGGACCAAGAGAAAACTACGTTCACGTGCCCTTATGGTACTTTTGCTTACAAACGCATGCCATTTGGACTTTGCAACGCCCCTGCAACCTTTCAAAGGTGCATGATGGCAATTTTTTACGACATGATAGAAGAATGCATGGAAATTTTCATGGATGACTTTTCAGTCTTCGGTGATACATTTGAAACATGTCTAGTTAATCTTGAACGAATGCTTATTAGATGCGAACAATCAAATCTAGTTCTTAATTGGGAGAAATGTCATTTCATGGTTAAAGAAGGCATCGTTCTTGGTCATAAAATTTTAAAGGAAGGAATTGAAGTGGATAGAGCTAAAGTAGATGTAATTGCTAAACTTCCACATCCCACCAATGTTAGAGGAGTTAGGAGTTTTCTAGGGCATGCCGGTTTTTACCGACGTTTCATAAAAGATTTTTCTAAAATTGCCACTCCTATGAATAAAGTCCTAGAAAAGGATGCTCCATTCATCTTTTCAGATGATTGTATCAAATCTTTTAATATTCTTAAAGAAAAACTCACTAATGCGTCGATCATGATAACTCCAAATTGGAATCTACCATTTGAACTAATGTGCGATGCAAGTGATTTTGCAATGGGAGCCGTTTTAGGACAAAGGATTGAAAAACGATTTCAACCTATATATTATGCTAGTAAGACATTACAAGGAGCATAAACAAATTACACAACTACTGAAAAAGAACTCCTTGCTAATGTCTTTGCTTTTGACAAATTTCGTTCATATCTCGTTCTAGCTAAAACGGTGGTCTATACCGATCATTCTGCTCTTAAATACCAATTTTCGAAACAAGACGCCAAACCAAGATTAATCCGTTGGATCTTACTCTTACAAGAGTTCGATATTGAAATCCGAGATAAAAAGGGAGCAGAAAATCTCGCCGCTGATCATCTTTCTCGTCTTGAAAATCCTGAATTAGAAGTTCTAAATGAATCGGCCATACAAGACAACTTTCCTGATGAGTATATATTGAAGATAGATTATAATGTAATTCCATGGTTTGCAGACTATGCAAACTACTTAGTATGTGGATTCCTTGAAAAAGGATTATCGTACCAAAAACAAAAGAAATTCTTTAGTGATATAAAACACTATTTCTGGGAAGATCCACATTTATATAAAAGTTGTCCCGATGGAATAATACGCCGATGTGTATTCGGAGATGAAGCCAGTCAAATCTTAAACCATTGTCACACAGGACCAACAGGAGGGCATTATGGGCCTCAACTCACAGCAAGAAAAGTTTACGATGCTGGATTCTATTGGCCTACAATTTTCAAAGACGCACACCTTCTTTGCAAATCCTGTGATGCATGTCAAAGGGCCGGAAAAATAAGTCAACGTGATGAAATGCCACAAAATGTCATTCAAGTATGTGAAGTATTTGACATTTGGGGTATTGACTTTATGGGTCCATTTCCAAAATCTCATAATAATCTCTACATTCTCATTGCCATTGATTATGTATCTAAATGGGCGGAAGCACAAGCTCTCCCGACTAACGATGCACGAGTTGTAGTCAACTTTTTAAAACGTCTTTTTACAAGGTTTGGAACACCGAAAGCTTTAATAAATGATCGGGGTACTCATTTTTATAATTGAGAAAGTTCTCAAAAGATATGGAGTAACTCATAAAATCTCAACCGCTTATCATCCACAAACAAGTGGACAAGTTGAAAATACCAACCGAGCTTTAAAACGTATTCTAGAGAAAACCTTTAAATCCGAAGGAATAGTCCATGAAATTGGAGGATGCACTCTGGGCTTTTAGAACAGCCTACGAAACTCCAATTGGAACCACACCTTTTAGACTCATTTACGGAAAAGCATATCATCTTCCAGTAGAAATTGAACATAAAGCATTTTGGGCTTTGAAGACATGTAATCTTGATTTACATGAAGCCGGATGTCTACGGTTAAGTCAATTAAACGAATTAGAAGAATTAAGACATGAAGCATACGAAAATTCGTTAATCTATAAAGAAAGAACGAAGAAATGGCATGATAAAAGAATCAGAAGTTCAAAAGAATTTAAAGAAGGAGACAGTTCTTCTTTTCAATTCACGATTCAAGCTATTTCCTAGAAAATTGAAATCAAGATGGTCTGGACCATTCATAGTCAAAAGAGCTTTTCCGTACGGAACAGTAGAATTAATAAATTCAAATGGGATTGAATTTAAAGTTAATGGTCACAGAGTTAAACATTACATAGATAGTCCAATGGAAGTTGAAGATGAAGTTAATCACAATTTTGACACCACAGATAACTAAGTGTGGGAAGGTTCGAATCTTTTTAGGGTAATATGTATTTCTGTTAGAGTTAGATATTTTGTTTTCGTGTAGTTTTCGAGAATGGAATCCGAATGGTCTTTCCCTAGCAGACCCTAAAGAACTAGTCTTCTCCCTCCATTCTGAATTTTTATTTTTTTTAGGTTTTACAAGATGAAGAATTCCTTTGATCTGAACCATGGTCTAATGCTACACGCTATGATTACTAAACGTAATAATGACACACTTCCGAGTGAACTGGTATCATTTATAAGAGACAAAATGGATGGAGTAAGAAAAGAACTCAGAAAAGATCATCATAAGATACATTTTGGTAAAGGAAAATCAAAATTCGCAACAAAAAGAAGAGCACGACACCTTGAAAGATGTTACAAATGCGAAAAATGGTCACACGAAGGTAAATGTTCAAATAATCAAACATATTCAAACACCGAATTTGTTACTCTATGCAGAGAAGGACCGTTCATATGTTTAGAAGAAAAGATATTTAAGATTCGAGGTTATGCTTATGTAGCTATGGAGAACCAAATCACACGACTCTCCTATGAGTCGGCTAAAGCAAGTCTCTGAGAATTCTTTCTCACAGGTAAGTATGTATAGTTTTTATTTTTATTGTTTTTAACCTTTTGATAATAAACGCTGAATCGTTCGCTATAAAGTATTAAATTGGTATTCAATAAAATTAGGTATGCGTAACCGAAATTATTGATATCATACAAAAATTTATTATATCACTGCGAAATTTACCGTTTATTCTTAAGGTATAAATATCTTTAATCAATCAACCCAAAATATTTCAGAAATTCGTCAGGAGTAAAACTAGGTAATATAGCCGAAATTACTTTACCGAAAAGAGGGGCGTATATTTTTGATAATATTTGATTGATTAAAATGGGATAAAAGACCAAAAAGATTTTTAATTTTATTTTTACTTTGTTTTTAAAATTAATATTAAATTATTATTGTAAACTTTTTAAAATTAATATATTTAAGTTTGTAAATATTTAAAAAATTAATATTTTTAATATAAGTTTGTATGTATAAAAATAAAAATATAATATTAGTTTGGTGTGAATTTTTAAAATTTTAATAATATGAATTTTTAATTTTATGCATTTTAAATTAAAGTTTGGTGTGAATTTAAAAACAAAAATTTACTTTATTTTCACTAAGTTAAAAATATGATTTTTAAAAATTCGTCGTGAGTTGAAAACTAGGTCGTTGAACCGAAATTGCTCTACCCAAGGGAGGGACGAGAATTTTTATTATCATTATTTTTAATCTTATTGAATTAAAATATGCCAAAAACATTAAAAAAAAACCCAAAAAATCTTTGCTTTTAAAACAACGCTTAAAAAGTGACAAATTTTAAAATTTTGTCGAGGGACGGACTAGAACAACGATCCGAAACACCCTCATTCGTAAAAGAAACAAATTTTTAAAATTTAATTTAATTTAATTATTATGTATTAAAAGTAATGGTTTTTATATATAAAAATAAATAAATAAATAAATACAGACCCTCATGCGATCGCATGGGGATTGCAAGGGGAACCCATGCGATCGCATGGGCACCCTGAAATGGTGAGAAACAAAAGGCCAGTCGACCTGTGCTTCTGCCTCACTCCACACTCACACAAACATACGAACATACATACACATACCACTCTAAAATCACCTTTTTTCACCAAATTCAACCAAATTTCTCACAAAACTTCGCTCTAATCATGCCTAGTTTCGGATTTTTCAACAAGAATGTAAAAATTACACCCCTAAACTCTTAAATTTTCTAGTTTTTGTGATATTTATCAATATTTTACCTAATTTGATTTTGTCAATTTCTAGTGTAATTAGAGTTAAATTGATAGTATATTATGCATGTATAACCTAGATTGATGCTATTTAACATGATTTGAAGCCAAAAACTTCAAAAATTTTAGAAATCTAGGGTTTGTGTTCTTGAGCAATTTGGGGCTTTTTGATATAAACAGGTTATTGCCGATTTTTGGCATGAATTTTTTCTAAATTAAGTAGTGTAATATGTTTAGGTAGCTAAATGATCCAAACTTTGATCCTAAACATGATTTTTGAGAATTAAAGTGGACTTTTTAGGTATAAAATTCATGAACTTGATTAAATTGATGTAAATGCCATTTGAAACTTGTTTAATTGCTAGTAATGATTGTTTTAACATGTTATTTGAGTTGAATGCTTATGAACTTTGTATACATTTTCATATATGCTTATTTGAAAAAGTGTAGATTTTGATAAAAATATGAAAATGAGCATAAGTTTAGTATAGATTAAACATGTCATCGTGATTGTTTTAAGTTGTTATTTTGCTAACACTAATGCATATTTGGATGCACAAATTTTGTGTTTAATGTGTTTCGCAGAAATATACTGAAACTGGAGGTGCATCATCATCATCTAGACAACCACAACCGGAACCTGAGCCAGAATTGCAATACGAGCCAGAACCCGAACAAGAACCACAACAGGAACAACAACATCAACCTGATCAACACGTACCTTATTATGATCCGCTACAATTTGTTGATGCCTTCATAGTATTTCCGATGCATCCACCAGTAGAATACCCAACGATTCCTGAACACACATTGCATCCTAATCTGAGATTCGATAGAAGCTGGAGAGATTACCCGACATATCAAAGTAACAAATTCAAACTGATACCGAAAAATGTAGAAGTGCTGAGGGTAATCGATTGGGAGCCTTTAGAAAGGGTCCAACTAGTTAACTCAGTTAGGGAGCATCTGATCCAAAGGTATGGCAGTTCTTCTTTTTCCGATTGGAAACGTCTATTCACCATTCGTAGACCTGTATATAAGGAATGGTGTATTGAGCTTATAAGTACTATAGCGTTAAATGCAGATGTAGATAGATTAGATGATAGAAGTTTTCTTAGATTTATACTTGGCCGTAGGATGTACAGGATGTCCATGCTGGACATGGCCAGGGCTTTGCAGATATATACTCCTAGTGAATTACTACTACCCGATTGTATGAATTTGATGTATCGTGGTGAAAGGGTAGATAGGAATTTTGAAGCGAATGCCGTCTGGAGGCGCATGTCAGATTATAATGTTTTTACGCTAGGAGGAAAACACTCCTACTTACATATTAACAAAGCCGAGCTTTGTATAATTCATAGATTTTTGGCTAACTCGATTACACAGAGAGGTCACAACAAGGAGAAAATGACCTTACATGATTTATTTTACCTAAAGTGTATTCGAGACCCAAGAGGCTTTGTTAATATCCCTTACTGTGTTGATTTTTATTTGTCTAAGATGGTGGAAGGAATACAGGAAGGGGGAATAATAGGAGGAGGTATTTTTGTTACTCTCATTGGAGAGTATTTGGGTATAGATAGGGATCAAGGGGGTCCACTTTTGGAATGTAGGGAACATGTTGAGCCTTTAGGATTGAGGGTCTATCAGGATGCTAAGGTTTTAAAGAGCAGACGCAACCAGGCAGTACCCTATGAAGGTAGTCATCCTCAGGTAGAGAGAGGTTCAGATGAGGAAATGGAAGAAGCGGAAGACATTAGAGATGTCATTAGGGAGGCTATGACTGACGTCTACCAGCGTGTAGATGAGGTGGAAATGACAAACGAGGAGATACATAGACGGTACGAGCAGTGGCAAGCCCGGAATGATTACGAACATTCCAGGCAATGACAGCATGATAGATGGGACTATCATCAGCGTCAGATCATGAGCCGGCTATCACCTCAGGATCACTACGTACCGACCCGACCTGCTTACTATCCTCCACACCAGCCCGAGATGAGACCACCATATACTCTCTACGACCTTAACCAGGCCTACCAGTACACCTATCACCAACAATGGAACCCGAACGACGACATGAACTGGAACCCCTATCCAGATTGATATAGTTCCCGTTGGTGATTTCTATGATTTTTATCATTTTATTATTTTTATTTATTTATGTTTAAACACATTATATTTTGATACTTTTATGTATGTTTAATATATTTATTATGTTGTACTAATATTTCATATTTGATTTGAAAGTGGGATTTTAAGTCCCATTTCAAATTACCATGCATGTTTATATTTGTATTGTATGTATTTGATTTCATGTACACAACAGGGTAAAACAGCGCATTTTCAAAGACTGACATTAAGTTCAGCAAAAGCTACTGATTTTGAAGACAAAATGAAAAACAAATGTGATGTAACAACAAGACGGAATGAACAAATGATGTGCACCATTTATCATTCAACAAACAAACGCCAATATGTTTGGAAACTTTGGTAAAATTTAATCATTTTTCTACGCTAATCACCCTCAATAATTTAAATTGTTACTGATTTCTTGCAAATGAGGGCATTGCAAGATCTTAAGTGTGGGAAGGGGTTAAATTCTTTCGGATTTTTAAAATTTTAACTTATACACTTGGTTACCATTAAAAATACTAGTAACGCAGTAGTTGTATCAGAATCTAGTGCTCTCTGATAATAAAGAACAACACTAGTCTTATATACTGACTACCCAATTCTAGTAAAATTTTTCAAAATTTTCAATTAAATGAACTCAAAATCATGTTTATACATATTTATGAGCGATAAAACTAGGTATTAACACCGAAATTATTGTTACCTCGGAAAGGACATAAATTGATAAACAACCCAAAATGTTAGAATTCATTTAAAATGGAATAGAGGACAATAAAAAAGAAAAGAAAGGAAAATAAAAGCCAAGTGTGGGAAAAATTTACCAAGTTATTTTGAACATATATCACATATTTTTGTACAAATAACTGAAGATACTTTTGTTTTGGACAATTTTATCAGTTTTACCCAATTTCTTATAATATATTTGAAAGAAAGATGGATCTACACGATGAATCAATTCCATCATTAAAAGGAAGTAAAGTCTTCCGAAAAAGACACGCGCTTCTTGATTTAGGTCAAGAAGTTGTCGTCCATACCAGTTGTAGAGTCTACGAAAAACCTTGAAAAGTTTTCTCGAAAATCAGCTGGAAATCCACGGACCTCAGCATCAAACAGGGTCGCCAAGTGGTCAGACTTATCCTAACCATGAGAGGATCTGTCTCGTAAAATGGGGAGGGCACCGTGCAAATTAGCTTGATAAGACTAATGAATCAGATCCCCAGAAAGGATAATCTCCTTAAAAAAAAAGAAAATCAAAAATCAGCTTTTAAGACTGATATTACTCAATCCTAGAGATTGACTTTTAAAGATTGAGAATTTCAAACTCATGGAATTCAATGATATCTAAACTCGAGCTTGAACGAGAAAATATTTTGATCAAAATTACAAACCGATTTGTTTTCTGAAAACCTATTTTTAATGCGTTCATTACCATTGAACGTAAAATCCTAGGAATTCACCTGGAATTCATTAGGTCACCTGAACCAAATCGGGTGTCAACCGTAAGAACGGTGATTGCATAGCATGGTCAAAGACAGGACCTTGTGCCAGACCAAAAAATTATAGGGTGAGCTTTACTATTGCTCCTACAAAGGATAGTAATTGCATCCGACACGATATAGACCATAATTAAAAGCATGTCAGGGGACATTGCCTTAACAGTTGCTTGTTCAACGCTTTCCTTTACAACCGGACGGTAGTTTACCGAAAGGTAATATACGGAGCAAGTAAACTGGACGTGTTGTTTTCCCAATACAAGGTTAGCAAGTGGGTGACACAAAACCGCAAGTTTTGAGCTAAAATTTTCAAATCTGAAACCCACCAAACCCACAAAAACATTTTGCAAATACCGGTGAAGGGTTATTCTGGAAAACTTATCTAGGGTAAAAGCTAGATTTAATTTTTAAAAGATCAAATGTTTTCATAAAGATCCAATTTCCTAAAGGATCTAAATTTTTATAGTCATGTGGGACTGTAAACCACAACGTTACTATCATTGTTTATACCGCCGGATAGAAATCACTGATATACAAAGTGTGAAGAATAAAGAAGTGATTCTAGTATTTTTATTTCAAGACTATATTGCTTGAGGACAAGCAACGCTCAAGTGTGAGAATATTTGATAATGCTAAAAACGAACATATATTTCATAGCATTATCCCTCAAGAAAGACAAGCTTTTAGTTGCCATTGTTCTATTTACAAGTGATATTCATTTAAATAATAAAAGGTGAAGACAAAAGACAGATTCGACGAATTGAAGACGCAAATGACCAAAAAGGTAAAAAGTACAAAGTACAATCAAAGTGGTTCAAATTATTGATGAGAAACGTCTCGAAATTACAAGAGAATAAGACGTAAAATGCAAAGTACAAGATATTAAATTGTATGCAAGGACGTTCGAAATTCCAGAACCGGGACCAGAGTCAACTCTCAACGCTCGACGCAACGGACTAAAAATTACGAGTCAACTATGCACATAAATATAATATAATATTTAAATAATTCTTAAAATTATTTATATATTATATATATATATATATTTATAAACCGTCGGCAAGATGCAAACAAAGACATGTGAGTTCTCCCAGCTGGCCATGCGATCGCATGGCCTGGAAGAGTAAAATCCATGCGATCGCATGGCCCCATTTTGAGGGTCAGGTCCTATAAATTCGCAGTTTTGGTTGATCAAAAACACATCTTTTTCTTCTCCTCAATCTCAACGTATATATATATATATATATATATATATATATATATATATATATATATATATATATATATATATATATATATATTATAATTTTAATTTTAATTTTAATTTTAATTCTAATAGTAAGGGTATGTTAGCGAATGTTGTAAGTTATGTTCAACCTTTTTAAATTAATGTCTCGTAGCTAAGTTATTATTATGCTTATTTAAGCTGAAGTAATCGTGATGTTGGGCTAAAATATTAAAGATTGGGTAATTGGGCTTTGTACCATAATTGGGGTTTGGACAAAAGAACGACACTTGTGGAAATTAGACTATGGGCTATTAATGGGTTTTATATTAACTTAACGATACCTCGTTAATTTAATATAAAGGTTATAATTTGACGTATCTATAAATAACCACATACGCTTAATCGGGTACGATGGGAGGGATATCTATAAATTCCAATAATTGTTCATTTTACCGGACACGGGACTGGATTAATAGTTAATGGACTAGTTAAA
The DNA here is from genome assembly GCF_046630445.1 of Rutidosis leptorrhynchoides. Lineage (NCBI taxonomy): Eukaryota > Viridiplantae > Streptophyta > Magnoliopsida > Asterales > Asteraceae > Rutidosis > Rutidosis leptorrhynchoides. The sequence goes on along the minus strand of NC_092335.1, from coordinate 324,279,454 downwards.
ACAGGGGTGGATTACATTCAAGGGTAATTGGTGTAATTGTTAACAAAGTATTAAAACCTTGGTTTACACGCAGTCGATAATGAAAGGACCCGTTCATATACATTATAAACGATTCATAATAGTTGATTACATTGCGAGGTATTTGACCTCTATATGATACATTTTACAAACATTGCATTCGTTTTTAAAAGACAAACTTTCTTTACATCGAAAATTGACAGGCATGCATACCATTTCATAATATCCACTATCCAACTATAAATTTATTTAATAATAATCTTTGATGAACTCAATGACTCGAATGCAACGTTCTTCGAAATATGCTATGAAAGACTCCAAGTAATATCTTTAAAATGAGCAAATGCACAGCGGAAGATTTCTTTAACACCTGAGAATAAACATGCTTTAAATTGTCAACCAAAAGGTTGGTGAGTTCATTAGTTTATCATAATCATTTATTTCCATCATTTTAATAGACCACAAGAATTTCATTTCCAGTTCTCATAAATATACGTCCCATGCATAGAGACAAAAATAATCATTCATATGGTGAACACCTGGTAACCGACATTAACTAGATAAGAATATCCCCTATCATTCCGGGATCCTTCTTCGGACATGATATAAATTTCGAAGTACTAAAGCATCCGGTACTTTGGATGGGGTTTGTTAGGCCCAATAGATCTATCTTTAGGATTCGCGTCAATTAGGGTGTCTGTTCCCTAATTCTTAGATTACCAGACTTTAATAAAAAGGGGCATATTCTATTTCGATAATTCAACCATAGAATGTAGTTTCAATTACTTGTGTCTATTTCGTCAAACATTTATAAAAGCGCATGTATTCTCAGTCCCAAAAATATAAAGGGTAAAAAGGCAAATGAAACTCACCATACTGTATTTCGTAGTAAAAATACATATAACGTCATTGAACAAGTGCAATGTTGGCCTCGGATTCACGAACCTAAATTAATTATATATATTTATATGTTGGTCAAGATTTGTCTAATAAATTAGGTCAAGTCATAGTGTACCACAATCCTAATGCTCGAGACTAATATGCAAAAGTCAACAAAAGTAAATTTGACTCAAAATAATTTCCAAAAATCTATACATGATTAATATATAGTTTAAATATCGTCGTTTTATATTTTTAAATATTTTTAAAAGATTTATTAGAGTAAATAATATAATTTATTTATTAATAAATAAAATTTTATATTAAATTTATATAATAAAATATACTTTTATATATACTAAGTAATAAAATTTATAGGGTTCATTTAATATCATAAAGATAATATGATAGGTATTATTAAAGTAAGTTATTACACGTAGTAAAATATGTTTGTATCACATATTTATTTGATAAAATAATATCTATAATGATAGTAAGTAAAAGTTGTATTATTTTGTAATAATAATTATTATTATAAAAATATCAATATTTATAATTACTAATATGACATTATGATAAAATGATAATTCTAATTATGATAACTTTAATATTTACGATAATTTTTAATATTATCTTTAAATAATAATTGTATTTAAAATAATAATAATAATGATATTTTATAGTAACAATGACATTTCTATTAAAATGATAATTTTTGTTAAAATGATAGTTTTAATACTAACGATACTTTTAATAATAATAGTAATGATAAAAATAATAAGAACGATAATTTTATCTAAATCAATATCTTATAATATTTTAATTTCATCATGATACTCTTACTCATTATTTCCTAATCGTTTCATTTAATAGCTTTTAATCGTCTTTTATATCGTGTTCATAATAATGATAATAATAGTAATCAAAATAATTAGGTGTTACAAATATTTGTTTTAATTACACTAATATTAATAATGATAGTTACTATAACATTATTAACGATAATACTAATAATTATCTTAATGATAATATAGTAATAATAATAATAACAATAACAATAACCATTTTTAAATAATGATATATATATTAATAATGATAATAATAATAATAATACTAATACTAATAATAATAATAATAATAATAATAATAATAATAATAATAATAATTGGATAATAATAATAATACTAATTATAACTTTAACGATAATAACGATAGTAATAATTAAACAAAATAACAAATTTTAATGATAAATCCCTTTTATTGATAAAGATAATAATAATCATAATAATAAGATAAAACTAGAACGATGATAAAACGACGATAATAATAATCATTTTTAATAAAAATATCGAAAATTCAATTGATTATAACTTCTAATCCGTTCATCGAAACCATTCGATATCTAAAGGAAAAGTTCTTAATTTTTCGCTAGCTTTCCAAGGACATTCATATATTATACCTTATCTCAATCGCAAGTGTAACTAATTCAAGTTTCAACCTAACCTGTCTAAGGGCAATATCAAAAGTACAAGCATGCATAATCCTAAATACTCGAGCACTAGTCAGGGATACACTATTAGTATGTAAAAGTTAAATTATGAGTACTCACGTATCAATATTGAGATTCAATATTGCAGGAAAGGTACGTAGACGCAACGGAAATGATAAACACTATATTGACCTCACGAGCTTACCCATGAACCATACTCAATCACCTCCATAGCTATAACCCATAATTTCCTTAATCCTATCCTACTCGAAAAACAATTTCGAAACCACTCGGACAGCACTCCGTCGTAATATTTTATGTATACTAATAATATCTTGAAATAATACGGAGTAAATATATATATGTAAATCGATTGAGAGAGTTTAGAGAAAAATATTTTCAAGTTTCTATGAAATAATGAAACCTATTGAATTCTATTTATAATAGATTTTTGAATTATTAAAGTGAATTATTAAAGTATGAATTATTAAAGTGAATTATTGAAGTTAAATTAAAGTAAAAATAAACTAAAGGTAAAGTTTAAGTATAGTAAAAGTATAAAACTATGTACGTATAATACGCGTATAAATATATATAATATTAATTTAAATCGTTATATATATTTAATAAAATAAAATATAAATATCGTTATCTTTATCATACTAGTTAAGTAATGAGTTGTCAAAAGTGGTTCTAGATATTTATAAAAGTTATATACGTTTTAATAATAAAGTTCTTTTTAAACTGAAAACGTTTTTGTACGTTTGAAACTAAATAGATCAATCGAGTCTTTATGAGATTCAATCTTCTACTATCCTTTGTCTAGTTCTCAATGATTGACAATTTGCTCTTATTTATAAATCACTTTACCATTTTTCGAATATTGTTAAAATGGAAAGATTTCTCAAATCAACGTGGGCCTTTCAACAGAGACTTGTAATCATAATTCAATATATCTGATAATTCAATCATTTGATCTTATCTTCTAATTCCATTGATAAACATTTTGAAACAGATACAATCATATAAAGTATTTAATCTAATATTTTGTTTACGTTTCAAGTTATAATATATATACACATATACATATATAATCATATTCGTTTAATGGTTCGTGAATCATTGGAACTTGGTCGAGGTTGAATGAATGTATGAACATAGTTTAAAATTCTTGAAATTTAACTTAACAAATATTGCTTATCGTGTCGGAAACATATAAAGATTAAAGTTTAAATTTGGTTGGAAATTTCCGGGTTGTCACAGTACCTACCCGTTAAAGAAATTTCGTCCCGAAATTTGAGTGGAAAGGTCGTGAATGATAATAAGTATGTTTTCATGATGCATACGGGCTGAAAATTAGAGTTTTATCATCAACGAATAATTTGGATAAACAATTCATTTATATGAAGAGTACGAATGAAGCTAACATAGAAGAGTGAAATGAGTAAGTGTAGATTCATCTTATCATTTGACGTAGATATGATTGATTCCCAGATTTCAAGGGATTTGAAGAAAATCTTCTTAATAAGATTTGACTCTTCGGTAATCAAGGGAATTAGGATCCGCTTTAAATGCGATCGTCCATTTTAATTGTTCTGTCAGAGATTTTCTTATAAATTCACCTCCTTCATTTCCTTACAACTCACACCTTCTGTTGATGCATTTTATGTAAGTCTCTAGACATCTACCCACATCCATTGCAGGTACAACAATTTACAAGCCACCATGATTGCTCGTTATTATCCTATCCGTGTTTGTATGTGGTTACAGGAACTGTAGGAACGAGATTTAGATGTTTGACTATGTTAGACTTAGTCAGACGTACGAGTGAAGCCTCACTAGTACGGCAGATAGGCTCATACGCACGGTTGATGCTGAGCTAAGTCACAATTACAACCTAAATGAGAAGACACGAGTGAGTGATCACCCGTACGGCTGATGAAACCAACTCGTACGTGTGATGAATGAATCGTATGGGTGAGTCAACAGCAGGGGTATATAAAGTCTTATGTTCTTCATTTTAGGTTAAGCCTCTCATTTGTTACACACACTCAGATCTAGTGAGCTCCTCCGATTCTCTCTCAGTCCAAATCACCCAGGTGGTGAATAATAGCTCTAGGTGTTGATCTAATCACACTTGATTTAGTTGTGATTTGACTAAATTAATCAAAAAAAAACTTAACCTATTCACTAGAGGGTTTGATTCACTTATTCCGCCATTGTGTGAGTTAAATCAGTTGATTTCTAAGTTCCTAGTCATGTTTCATCACCTTCTATTCTTTCCCCCTCAACTTATATTTTAAAGTATTCATCAATATGCTCCATCCAGTTCTGATTCTCGATATACTTCTAACTTTCATATCGGTCATTCTTCTTTTTCATCTACCGCCGGAAGAATCTATTTACTTCTACTATACTCTTGGGTTTATAGTGTTTCTAGTTCTCCCGTGTCTTTATATTGCTATATGCATCGATATATATGGTTTATAATTTCTGGTTTGTCGTTGGGCTTATACGTTCCCTTATATTTCAAAGTCTATGCTTCTGTCTTCTATAATCATTATCATTCACAGTTAATGCTCTCTTTTATTTGCTGCAATTTATACCCCTATTTCTATTTCGGAGTTTTGTCCTTTTGTTTCTTCTTCTTGCGATTAAGCACCGCTTGTAATGGTCCAGAATTCACATATATGAATTTCGGAATGAACATTGTTAATGTTCTAGGAAGGAAATTGTGATGGCACGATCTTGACTTGTCAAATTACTAGAATACCTTGGAAAAGGCCGAATCATCAAGAAATATTTTCTTGATATTTTAGAGGTTAAGTAGAATACAAGAGTCGTATAACATGGCACATGATGATGTTATGATCTGTGAATCATCACGTTCCATTTAGAAACTCAGCATGACTTACTGTAATATAATCACATTGATCAAGTGTCATTATATTATACTAATTCATGCTTCAGTTCCCAACACTACTTCAAAATATTCCTATTTTAAACTTGAATGTTTCAGAATTTAGAAACTAAAATAGTTTCTTTTATGATGTAATACAGATAGCGCGAAGAGGTAAATGATTTCAAATAAGAAAAATTAAGAAAATATCTTCAGAAATATGGAGGATATTTATAATGAAAGATATGATGATATTTTAGAATTTCTAATATCAGAGGATGATGAAGAATATTGTCCGCAGGGGTTTAGAGTCAGGAGCAAGGTATTCGTTAATGACTTCAGCAGGTACTGAATCATTTGGATCCTTTGAAGTCAGGTTCAGTCTTTGTAATTTGTCCACAGCCTCCTTCCTACTTTGCTCAGTCCGTTTCCCAGTTCCAAAACTTCTCTTTTTCTGCACTTTGCCAGCACACTTCATCATTATCATCCAGCTTTTACCGTTTAAAGTCGTTTATAGTTTTTGCTGCTTCATCAGCATTTTTTTTCTTTTCGGAGAACCAATTCGTAGTTCGGAGTATTTTTCAGAAACTTCACATTCAAATTAAGTCCAGAAGATAGACGTTATATATACATATATAACTGTTGGCGTAGACATGCTGCGAGGTTTCAAAATACTGATTGCTAATTCCCAATGATTCGTATGGCAATTCTCATTACAAGATGCGAATGAGTAAATGATGGGGTTTCAATGAATAATTATAATGACTTTTTGGAGAGGCTAAAGTCAAAGGGTAATGAAGTTGTTAGTACATCTGCTAATAATGTGGTGGAATGTAAAAGGTTTCCTGGTAACGATGGTGTATATCTCAAGGTTATAATAAGGTTAGTCTGACTGAAAAGTTGAAGTTGACTTGCTGGAGCTGTGATAAAACTGGCTACTTTGAATAGGAGTCGCAAAGTTATTTTTGCTAATAAATGCCAAAGAATCTGACGCGGATACGTTGTTTAAACTTTTACTTTGATTTCAAGAGTTTTTCGGGTACATAACTGTGGGTAACATGTGGTTGGATCATCATCTCGATTGCTCATCATTCGAAGTGTCTTTAGAAATTTTCGAAGGGTTTGAACACAGATTGTAATCGTTAACATACATTTGATGTTCTAACACAGTTTTGAAGTCAAAATATAGCTTGTGAAAGATGTAAGGATCTATGAGTGATGATTTTGGTCATATCTCAAGTTGAATTTTGAGATTTCAAAATCAGAATATGTAATTAAATTTTGAATGAGTATGGTTGTTTTGATTTCTATAAAAGAATGTATATTGTTGTGAAAGTAGGGAGTATGATGGATGATTTGCTGAATCATATTCGAAGAATGTAACATATTAATTGTGAATTTATATATCTCTCGGGTATTACCTACCCGTTAAAAAAAATTTCACAATTAATATTTTGTACAAAAGAATTTTATTACAGTCTTTATGAAAATATATATATGTATATTTTCTTCAGATGTAACATAGATTTAATGAGTTAATGTTAAATTAAACTCATTTGATTTACGGTTGAAACTAGAATTGAATAATCCCTAAAGGCTTTAAAAAGTACATAACTTTTACGCAGTATTTCTTTAATGACATTGAAATTATGAATCAATACTTCGTTATTTGTTGATGTATGATGCTCGGTTCGTGGAATTCTTGTGAATTTCGCAAAGTACGAATGATGTTATCTGAAAAGTTTCGGGTACATCAATGATGAAAGTGTAAAATCAAATATATACTTGATTTATTATGAATTGGAATTTTGTTGAATTGCGACAGAGATTGTAGTTAACGCTGGTTAAGTTGCGGCCGAAGGACGTACATTATTGCATATTTGTAATATGAATTAACCGAGTAGTTAAGATTCACACACAATAGCTTAGCACGAAAAGATTTATTTCAATATATATATATATATATATATATATATATATATATATATATATATATATATATATATATATATATATAACATACATATAATTTCTTCAGAGGGAATGAGTTAATTCTTCATAACTCGTTGATACAATATACACGTTATTGATTCGTAATGATGTCCACAGTGATTCTTGAACTGACGGAGTTTGTGATGTTATCTGTGTTGTTGATTCAGATGTTGACTGTACTGACGATGCTGGTAACGCTGACGGTACTGTTGATGCTGTTAGTAAAGCAAGTTTAGCTTGTTAATCACACACCATTTTTGTCAGGGTTTCTACTCTTCCTTCTATCATTTTGGTTCGCTTAACTGATTTATGGTTAGGGCTAGATTAGATAATCTCTAAGACTTTAGAGATTACATAATCGCCGCGGAATGTTTCTCCAATGAAGTTATGAATTAATACTTCATCAGTTATTGTTGTTGGTACTCCTTGGTATCTATGGTGCGTATGACGTTGATGCTCGTGGGACAGATTGTGAAGTTGAGGTTTACGACGCGGTTGTGGTTGGAGGTGGTAATGGTACTGTTGGCGTTGATGATGGTGGTACTGGTTATGCTGCTGATGCTGCTGCTGGTGTTTGTAATCTCTGCACCATATTCTCCAAAGCCACTACCCGAGCGCGAAGCTCGTTGACTTCTTCTATTACACCGGGGTGATTGTCTGTTCGGACGAGCAGATAAATAAAATCTAAAATTTGATGTAATATATAATCGTGACGAGATACTATGGAAATGAGCAAGAAAATGGTGTTTCGGACAGGTTCGCCGGTAAGTGCTTCAGGTTCTTCGTCAAGAGGGCAATGTGGTGGATGAAAGGGATCACCTTCTTCTTATCTCCAATGATTGAGGAGGCTACGAACCCATCCCCAATTCATCCAGAATAGGTGATGACTGATTGGTTGATCTATTCCGGTCACACTGCTTTCGGAGCTTGAATGGGATTTCATTTCGGAATCTGAGTGACTTGAACTGATGACGAATTCCATTTCATACTATTGGATAAAGGATATTTTTTTTTCGATATGAAATGATTTTGGCTAACGGATGGTATTCTAATTACATAGAATATATATATATATATATATATATATATATATATATATATATATATATATATATATATATATATATATATAGATCAAAAGATTTCGTAGATTACGGAGGACTTTCCGGGATATGTCAGGCAAAGTTTAAAGTAACAGATACGATAAGATATGATTTAGTAGATATGCTAAGATATGAATTTTTGTCTATACACTATTCATGCAATCAATGCAGCAAGACGTGTCTTAGACTAAAAATGATAAGCAGGTAATTTCCTGAGGATGATAAGTAGTTAATTTTTGACACAAAATGATAAGCAAAACTTTTAACATGCAGACACGGTCGAAGTCCAGACTCACTAATGCATCCTATCGACTTATCAGTTAGACACACTAATGCAGACCTGGTTCGCTAAGACCACTGCTCTGATACCAACTGAAAGGACCCGTTCATATACATTATAAACGATTCACAATAGTTGATTACATTGCGAGGTATTTGACCTCTATATGATACATTTTACAAACATTGCATTCGTTTTTAAAAGACAAACTTTCTTTACATCGAAAATTGACAGGCATGCATACCATTTCATAATATCCACTATCCAACTATAAATTGATTTAATAATAATCTTTGATGAACTCAATGACTCGAATGCAACGTTCTTCGAAATATGCTATGAAAGACTCCAAGTAATATCTTTAAAATGAGCAAATGCATAGCGAAAGATTTCTTTAACACCTGAGAATAAACATGCTTTAAATTGTCAACCAAAAGGTTGGTGAGTTCATTAGTTTATCATAATCATTTATTTCCATCATTTTAATAGACCACAAGAATTTCATTTCCAGTTCTCATAAATATACGTCCCATGCATGGAGACAAAAATAATCATTCATATGGTGAACACCTGGTAACCGACATTAACTAGATAAGAATATCCCCTATCATTTCCAGGATCCTTCTTCGGACATGATATAAATTTTGAAGTACTAAAGCATCCGGTACTTTGGATGGGGTTTGTTAGGCCCAATAGATCGATCTTTAGGATTCGCATCAATTAGGGTGTCTGTTCCCTAATTCTTAGATTACCGGACTTTAATAAAAAGGGGCATATTCGATTTCGATAATTCAACCATAGAATGTAGTTTCAATTACTTGTGTCTATTTCGTCAAACATTTATAAAAGTGCATGTATTCTCAGTCCCAAAAATATAAAGGGTAAAAAGGCAAATGAAACTCACCATACTGTATTTCGTAGTAAAAATACATATAACGTCATTGAACAAGTGCAATGTTGGCCTCAGATTCACGAACCTAAATTAATTATATATATTTATGTGTTGGTCAATATTTGTCTAACAAATTAGGTCAAGTCATAGTGTACCACAATCCTAATGCTCGAGACTAATATGCAAAAGTCAACAAAAGTAAATTTGACTCAAAATAATTTCCAAAAATCTATACATGATTAATATATAGTTTAAATATCGTCGTTTTATATTTTTAAATATTTTTAAAAGATTTATTAGAGTAAATAATATAATTTATTTATTAATAAATAAATAAAATTTTATATTAAATTTATATAATAAAATATACTTTTATATATATTAAGTAATAAAATTTATAGGGTTCATTTAATATCATAAAGATAATATGATAGGTATTATTAAAGTAAGTTATTACACGTAGTAAAATATGTTTGTATCACATATTTATTTAATAAAATAATATCTATAATGATAGTAAGTAAAAGTTGTATTATTTTGTAATAATAATTATTATTATAAAAATATCAATATTTATAATTACTAATATGACATTATGATAAAATGATAATTATAATTATGATAACTTTAATATTTACGATAATTTTTAATATTATCTTTAAAATAATAATTCTATTTAAAATAATAATAATAATGATATTTTATAGTAAAAATGACATTTCTATTAAAATGATAATTTTTGTTAAAATGATAGTTTTAATACTAACGATACTTTTAATAATAATAGTAATGATAAAAATAATAAGAACGATAATTTTATCTAAATCAATATCGTATAATATTTTAATTTCATCATGATACTCTTACTCATTATTTCCTAATCGTTTCGTTTAATAGCTTTTAATCGTCTTTTATATCGTGTTCATAATAATGATAATAATAGTAATCAAAATAATTAGGTGTTACAAATATTTGTTTTAATTACACTAATATTAATAATGATAGTTACTATAACATTATTAACGATAATACTAATAATTATCTTAATGATAATATAGTAATAATAATAATAACAATAACAATAACCATTTTTAAATAATGATATATATATATTAATAATGATAATATTAATAATAATACTAATAATAATAATAATAATAATAATAATAATAATAATAATAATAATAATAATAATAATAATAATAATAATAATAATTAGATAATAATAATAATACTAATTATAACTTTAACGATAATAACGATAGTAATAATAAAACAAAATAACAATTTTTAATGATAAATCCCTTTTATTGATAAAGATAATAATAATCATAATAATAAGATAAAACTAGAACGATGATAAAAACGATGATAATAATAATCATTTTTAATAAAAATATCAAAAATTCAATTGATTATAACTTATAATCCGTTCATCGAAACCATTCGATATATAAAGGAAAAGTTCTTAATTTTTTGCTAGCTTTCTAAGGACATTCATATATTATACCTTATCTCAACCGCAAGTGTAACTAATTCAAGATTCAACCTAACCTGTCTAAGGGCAATATCAAAAGTACAAGCATGCATAATCTTAAATACTCGAACACTAGTCAGGGATACACTATTAGTATGTAAAAGTTAAATTATGAGTACTCACGTATCAATATTGCAGGAAAGGTACGTAGACTCAACGAAAATGATAAACACTATATTGACCTCACGAGCATACCCATGAACCATACTCAATCACCTCCATAGCTATAACCCATAATTTTCTTAATCCTATCCTACTCGAAAAACAATTTTGAAACCACTCGGACAGCACTCCGTCGTAATATTTTATGTATACTAATAATATCTTGAAATAATACAGAGTAAATATATATATGTAAATCAATTGAGAGAGTTTAGAAAAAAATATTTTCAAGTTTCTATGAAATAATGAAACCTATTGAATTCTATTTATAATAGATTTTTGAATTATTAAAGTGAATTATTAAAGTATGAATTATTAAAGTGAATTATTAAAGTTAAAGTAAAGTAAAAATAAAGTAAAGGTAAAGTTTAAGTATAGTAAAAGTATAAAACTATGTACGTATAATACGCGTATAAATATATATAATATTAATTTAAATCGTTATATATATTTAATAAAATAAAATATAAATATCGTTATCTTTATCATACTAGTTAAGTAATGAGTTGTCAAAAGTGATTCTAGATATTTATAAAAGTTATATACGTTTTAATAATAAAGTTCTTTTTAAACTGAAAACGTTTTTGTACGTTTGAAACTAAATAGATCAATCGAGTCTTTATGAGATTCAATCTTCCACTATCCTTTGTCTAGTTCTCAATGATTGACAATTTGCTCTTATTTATAAATCACTTTACCATTTTTCGAATATTGTTAAAATGGAAAGATTTCTCAAATCAACGTGGGCCTTTCAACAGAGACTTGTAATCATAATTCAATATATCTGATAATTCAATCATTTGATCTTATCTTCTAATTCCATTGATAAACATTTTGAAATAGATACAATCATATAAAGTATTTAATCTAATATTTTGTTTACGTTTCAAGTTATAATATATATACACATATACATATATAATCATATTCGTTTAATGGTTTTTGAATCGTTGGAACTTGGTCGAGGTTGAATGAATGTATGAACATAGTTTAAAATTCTTGAAATTTAACTTAACAAATATTGCTTATCGTGTCGGAAACATATAAAGATTAAAGTTTAAATTTGGTTGGAAATTTCCGGGTTGTCACAGATAACCTGGTGTATTCATTAAACAAAGTAATAAGACCTTGTTACAGTTTGAATCCCCAATTAGTTGGAATACTTGACTTCGGGAATAAGAATAATTTGACGAAGACTTTCGCACTTTATGATTATGAGTGATGGACTATTATGGACAAATCCGTATGGACATATCGAATAATCCAGGAAAAAGAACAATTAACCCATGGTACTAAACTAAAAACAACACGTCGAACATCATGATTACGGAAGTTTAAATAAGCATAATTCTTTTATTTCATATTTAATTGCACTTTTAATTATCGCACTTTTAATTACTGTCATTTTATTTAATTGCACTTTTAGTTATCGTACTTTTTAATTATCGTAATTTTATTTATCGCACTTTTATTTATCACAACTTCATTATCGTTATTTACTTTACGCTTTAAATTAAGTCTTTTATATATTTAATATTTTACATTAGGTTTTAACTGCGACTAAACTTTTAAAATCGACAAACCGGTCATTAAACGGTAAAAACCCCCGTTTATAATAATAATACTACTTATATTTATATATATATTTATTTATTTACACATATAGTGTTAAAAAAATATAGCGTTAAACTTGGCGAGTTCCCTGTGGACGAACCGGACTTACTAAAAACTACACTACTGTACGATTAGGTACACTACCTATAAGTGTTGTAGTAAGGTTTAGGTATATCTACTCTATAAATAAATAAATAACTTGTGTAAAATTGTATCGTATTTAATCGTATTTTGTAGTAAAAATATAACTATTTTGTATACACCTCTACGCACATCAGTGTGTAAGACTAATAAAATTGAGACGATATAGTATAATTTAAACTGTCTAATCATATTTTTGGATAAGCGACGCCCTAAACACTTGACAAACACATCGACCATTTTGTGTGTTGTCTTTGTAACTTCTTGTACCCGTTGAGTATATAAAATTGAATTTACAAGTACAATTGTTTGTTGAATCAAACTCAATCAACACACTCTGACCATGTTACACACACATAAAACAAACAGGTAAATAAAAGTTAATAAAAACACATGAGACAAGGATTTTACATGATTATATCCGATCTCCAATCAAATAATGGAATTTTTAGTCACCGGTTACAAATTAGATATTTTTATTATATTTAGTACGATAAAAAGTTTACAATGAGGCTAGACTTCAGTTTATTAAAAGACAAAATCTAAACCTATTATTAACCTAAACTAACTAAATAGCGCAAAAAACCAGAATTCCTTATTTTTGGTTGACCTAAAACTCATGAAGTGAATCTGATACTAGCGTAAGGAGTTTTCTATTAACCCAGAAACTCACACAGTAAAAAAAATGCAAGGAGTAAGTTTTTAGTCCAGTGGTAATGTCTCATACTTCTTTTTTAGTAATTGGTGTTAAATTTCCCGGGGTGGCAACATTGCACACAAGGATATTCCCTTGATCTTGAAATCCAATCGAGGTCGCCTTTTGCACATACCGCAAGACAATGAGGAGGGGGACTTTACCCACCATGCCCTCATATTGGTCCGGGTTTCCTCCAGGGCAGCAGTTGGAGGCGAGTTATATGCTGCGGGAGATCGCGTGGGTGATGTATTCCCCCGTGGGTGATCCCAAACTGTTGTTCACAAAAAAAGAAGAGAGTTTTTTCATTTTTTCAGCAGTCAATGATTTCGAATTTTGTTATAGCTTCACAAACCTAACAATCTTTGATATTGCGTGTTTTATACATAATTTTATTTGTCATATCAGTCATGTTTATCCGAGATTTAGGCGATTATTGAAGTAATCTGCTTTATTTGATGAAGTTCAAGAGTTCGATCTCGAAAGTGTTATTTGAGGGTTTTTCAGTGGTTTTTGTGTGATTTGAAGATTATTCGACAAATAGATTTTATATTGCGGTTCGAGACAGTTGTCAATGTTTAAAGTTGAAAATTCAGCAAGCTAACGTGAGTTTATAGAGATTCGCGATCACGAGTTATGGGTATAAAGAGTTTCGCGATCGTGAGTTGCATGTTGAGGGTGAATACCAGTCGCGAGTTACAAGTTCCAACACGCGAGATTCTGAGATTTTGAAGGCTAGCGATCGCAATTTTTATCAGAAAGAAGGTTCGCGATCGCGAATATGGTGCTGACGGGCAGTTTTTGTTTAAAACCTAATTTTAAGTTGGGAAATATTGATAATATACTTTAGCCATTTTTTAGGAGTAGCAAGGGTGATTTTTAGTGGTTTTTGGAGAACTCCAACACTAGTTAATCATCTCAATAATTCCAGGAACAAGAATCAATCTGTCTTTCATTCAAGATTCATCTCTCTTTTCGGTTGAAATCTTTGTTACACACAATGATTTCTTTTACTTATTTGATTGTGATTTTTTTTTATTACAATGATTGTTGTCTAAGGATTTAATGCTTGTCTAGATAAATAACCGAGGTTTTTAGATGTTATATTTATGATTGATTGAACTTATGCATGTTATTTCAATAGTTTGAATAATAGACCCAAACTTGTTGATGTTAAACCTTGTGAATTTGATTGATTAGTGTTTTTGTTTGATAAAGAGAACTCTTGTATAGGGTAAAATAATCGATGACCGGATATATCACTGAATCGTGGTATTACTTTCCGAAAGTAGTTATTCGACCCTTATTGCCGGGGTTACATGAATATCACTTTGGGATAAGACAGATATTATGTTCTAACTTTTGGCACAAATTTAAAACCCATTCGCTAGGGAGTATTAGATGTATTTCTTATTCTTTCTCATGAAATTTGTTTTCCCTTATATAGGCACCCAAGAATATGAAATATATTATGAGACTTAATGGCCAATTAAACACTCATTATGATATTTCATAATTATTCGAAGCGATTGAAATACTAAGTCATAAAATAGTAAGAAGGTTGATTACATGACTCGTTCATTATAGATAACTTAATATGACATTAACGACACTCTTAACCATTATACGTTAAAGACTAATTTAGTTGTCATTAATCCATATTAATTAATCTTAAATAAAATGCATTACAGATTTAATCACAAGATTAATCTTATGCCATTAAAATGAATTGTAAATGTCAATAAAGTTAAGACATTTACGAAACCGCTTTTGAGTCCGGGAAGTCTTTCACTAGATGGGTGTACACTCCGTACCTCCTAACCCATTTCCAAGTAAAAAAACCAAGTCCCTCAATTACACTAAATTACCAACAATCCTCCCCAATTTAGTGCAATTCGTCTCATGAGAAATACACAATTAAAACAAAACTCATGCGTAAATGAAAATATCTTGAAGATTGAATTTTCACCTTAGTACATTACACATTCCAAATATTCGAGAATCGGGGTGTTCTAAGAATTGAACCGTTCAACCCATTTGAATACCTGAAAATAACATACATATAAGTTTTCAAATACTCTAAAGCTATCTTGACACTTTACAAGACATGTGTCCATACCATTCATGAATGTATTCACAGCAAAAGTCCAAGCTATGTTGAAGCAGCAAAACTTCACATTTACATAGGTAGTTCACTTCTGTCATGCACCAGCTCTTACATTTTTTCAAATGAACTATTCAGAAGCTAAACTTCAACCTTCCTTCAGTTGATCCGAGTACATACCTTACCTTCAGATGAACAAAATTTTATGTACTCCAATTTCTAAGTATGAGCTTTCCACATTGAATTCAACTTTTGATTTTAATCAGAAGGGAATTGTGTATCTTATAATCAGAAATTTATGCAAACTTTAAACCCATCACCACAGCAGACTTGTTAACCAAGTCTCTTGCTAATCCCTTCGTCAAGTGATCAGCTAAATTCTGTTGTGACCTCACAAACACTATAGAAATTACCCCATTCGTGATGAGTTCACGAATCATGCTATGTATGACACCTAAGTGTCTAGACTTTCCATTGTACATATGGCTATAAGCCTTTGCCAATGTAGCAACACTATCACAATGAATAAACATGGGTGCAATAGGTTTATGCCATAATGGTATCTCATAGATCATGTTTCTAAGCCATTCTGCCTCTTTACCAGCAACAACTAAAGCAACAAACTCCGAATCCATCGTTGAGTTGGTAATACATGTCTGCTTCTTGGAAGCCCATGAAATGGCTCCTCCCCCAAGCATACACACCCAACCACTTGTTGAAGAATGATCTTCAGCATTGGTTATCCAACTAGCATCTGTGTATCCTTCTATTACCAAAGAAAACCCACAATAAGATAAACTATAGTCCATAGTTTTCTTCAAATACTTCAGTACCCACCTAATTGCTTGCTAGTGATGAGTACTAAGATTAGTGGATTACTAGTATATCTACTCAAATTGTCCACAGCAAAAGCAATATCTGTAGTGACCCGAACTTTTCCATGTTTATATATATTAATTGAGATTGATATTTACATGATTAAATGTTTCCAACATGTTAAGCAATCAAACTTGTTAAGACTTGATTAATTGAAATATGTTTCATATAGACAATTGACCACCCAAGTTGATCGGTGATTCACGAACGTTAAAACTTGTAAAAACTATATGATGACATATATATGGATATATATATAGTTAACATGATACTATGATAAGTAAACATATCATTAAGTATATTAACAATGAACTACATATGTAAAAACAAGACTACTAACTTAATGATTTTTAAACGAGACATATATGTAACGATTATCGTTGTAAAGACATTTAATGGATATATATCATATTAAGAGATATTCATACATGATAATATCATGATAAAATAATAATTTAAAATCTCATTTGATATTATAAACATTGGGTTAACAACATTTAACAAGATCGTTAACCTAAAGGTTTCAAAACAACACTTACATGTAACGACTAACGATGACTTAACGACTCAGTTAAAATGTATATACATGTAGTGTTTTAATATGTATTTATACACTTTTGAAAGACTTCAATACACTTATCAAAATACTTCTACTTAACAAAAATGCTTACAATTACATCCTCGTTCAGTTTCATCAACAATTCTACTCGTATGCACCCGTATTCGTACTCGTACAATACACAGCTTTTAGATGTATGTACTATTGGTATATACACTCCAATGATCAGCTCTTAGCAGCCCATGTGAGTCACCTAATACATGTAGGAACCATCATTTGGCAACTAGCATGAAATATCTCATAAAATTACAAAAATATGAGTAATCATTCATGACTTATTTACATGAAAACAAAATTACATATCCTTTATATCTAATCCATACACCAACGACCAAAAACACCTATAAACACTTTCATTCTTCAATTTTATTCATCTAATTGATCTCTCTCAAGTTCTATCTTCAAGTTCTAAGTGTTCTTCATATATTCTACAAGTTCTAGTTACATAAAATCAAGAATACTTTCAAGTTTGCTAGCTCACTTCCAATCTTGTAAGGTGATCATCCAACCTCAAGAAATCTTTGTTTCTTATAGTAGTTTATCATTCTAATACAAGGTAATAATCATATTCAAACTTTGGTTCAATTTCTATAACTATAACAATCTTATTTCAAGTGGTGATCTTACTTGAACTTGTTTTCGTGTCATGATTCTGCTTCAAGAACTTCGAGACATCCAAGGATCCGTTGAAGCTAGATCCATTTTTATCTTTTCCAGTAGGTTTATCCAAGGAACTTAAGGTAGTAATGATGTTCATAACATCATTCGATTCATACATATAAAGCTATCTTATTTGAAGGTTTAAACTTGTAATCACTAGAACATAGTTTAGTTAATTCTAAACTTGTTCGCAAACAAAAGTTAATCCTTCTAAATTGACTTTTAAAATCAACTAAACACATGTTCTATATCTATGTGATATGCTAACTTAATGATTTAAAACCTGGAAACACGAAAAACACCGTAAAACCGGATTTACGCCGTCGTAGTAACACCGCGGGCTGTTTTGGGTTAGTTAATTAAAAACTATGATAAACTTTGATTTGAAAGTTGTTATTCTGAGAAAATGATTGTTATTATGAACATGAAACTATATCCAAAAATTATGGTTAAACTCAAAGTGGAAGTAGGTTTTCTAAAATGGTCATCTAGACGTCGTTCTTTCGACTGAAATGACTACCTTTACAAAAACGACCTGTAACTTATTTTTCCGACTATAAACCTATACTTTTTCTGTTTAGATTCATAAAATAGAGTTCAATATGAAACCATAGCAATTTGATTCACTCAAAACGGATTTAAAATGAAGAAGTTATGGGTAAAACAAGATTGGATAATTTTTCTCATTTTAGCTACGTGAAAATTGGTAACAAATCTATTCCAACCATAACTTAATCAACTTGTATTGTATATTATGTAATCTTGAGATACCATAGACACGTATACAATGTTTCGACCTATCATGTTGACACATCTATATATATTTCGGAACAACCATAGACACTCTATATGTGAATGTTGGAGTTAGCTATATAGGGTTGAGGTTGATTCCAAAATATATATAGTTTGAGTTGTGATCAATACTGAGATACGTATACACTGGGTCGTGGATTGATTCAAGATAATATTTATCGATTTATTTCTGTACATCTAACTGTGGACAACTAGTTGTAGGTTACTAACGATGACAGCTGACTTAAGAAACTTAAAACATCAAAATATATTAAAAGTGTTGTAAATATATTTTGAACATACTTTGATATATATGTATATATTGTTATAGGTTCGTGAATCAACCAGTAGCCAAGTCTTACTTCCCGACGAAGTAAAAATCTTTGAAAGTGAGTTATAGTCCCACTTTTAAAATCTAATATTTTTGGGATGAGAATACATGCAGGTTTTATAAATGATTTACAAAATAGACACAAGTACGTGAAACTACATTATATGGTTGAATTATCGAAATCGAATATTGAAATGTCCCGTTCTTATTGATTAAAAACGTTCCATATTAATTGATTTCGTTGCGAGGTTTTGACCTCTATATGAGACGTTTTTCAAAGACTGCATTCATTTTTAAAACAAACCATAACCTTTATTTCATAGATAAAGGTTTTAAAAAGCTTTACGTAGATTATCAAATAATGATAATCTAAAATATCCTGTTTACACACGACCATTACATAATGGTTTACAATACAAATATGTTACAATAAAATAAGTTTCTTGAATGCAGTTTTTACACAATATCATACAAGCATGGACTCCAAATCTCGTCCTTATTTAAGTATGCGACAGCGGAAGCTCTTAATAATCACCTGAGAATAAACATGCTTAAAACGTCAACAAAAATGTTGGTGAGTTATAGGTTTAACCTATATATATCAAATCATAATAATAGACCACAAGATTTCATATTTCAATACACATCCCATACATAGAGATAAAAATCATTCATATGGTGAACACCTGGTAACCGACATTAACAAGATGCATATATAAGAATATCCCCATCATTCCGGGACACCCTTCGGATATGATATAAATTTCGAAGTACTAAAGCATCCGGTACTTTGGATGGGGTTTGTTAAGCCCAATAGATCTATCTTTAGGATTCGCGTCAATTAGGGTGTCTGTTCCCTAATTCTTAGATTACCAGACTTAATAAAAAGGGGCATATTCGATTTCGATAATTCAACCATAGAATGTAGTTTCACGTACTTGTGTCTACTTTGTAAATCATTTATAAAACCTGCATGTATTCTCATCCCAAAAATATTAGATTTTAAAAGTGGGACTATAACTCACTTTCACAGATTTTTACTTCGTCGGGAAGTAAGACTTGGCCACTGGTTGATTCACGAACCTATAACAATATATACATATATATCAAAGTATGTTCAAAATATATTTACAACGCTTTTAATATATTTTGATGTTTTAAGTTTATTAAGTCAGCTGTCCTCGTTAGTAACCTACAACTAGTTGTCCACAGTTAGATGTACATAAATAAATCGATAAATATTATCTTGAATCAATCTACGACCCAGTGTATACGTATCTCAGTATTGATCACAACTCAAACTATATATATTTTGGAATCAACCTCAACCCTGTATAGCTAACTCCAACATTCACATATAGAGTGTCTATGGTTGTTCCGAAATATATATAGATGTGTCGACATGATAGGTCGAAACATTGTATACGTGTCTATGGTATCTCAAGATTACATAATATACAATACAAGTTGACTAAGTTATGGTTGGAATAGATTTGTTACCAATTTTCACGTAGCTAAAATGAGAAAAATTATCCAATCTTGTTTTACCCATAACTTCTTCATTTTAAATCCGTTTTGAGTGAATCAAATTGCTATGGTTTCATATTGAACTCTATTTTATGAATCTAAACAGAAAAGTATAGGTTTATATTTGGAAAAATAAGTTACAAGTCGTTTTTGTAAAGGTAGTCATTTCAGTCGAAAGAACGACGTCTAGATGACCATTTTAGAAAACATACTTCCACTTTGAGTTTAACCATAATTTTTGGATATAGTTTCATGTTCATAATAAAAATCATTTTCTCAGAATAACAACTTTTAAATCAAAGTTTATCATAGTTTTTAATTAACTAACCCAAAACAGCCCGCGGTGTTACTACGACGGCGTAAATCCGGTTTTACGGTGTTTTTCGTGTTTCCAGGTTTTAAATCATTAAGTTAGCATATAATATAGATATAGAACATGTGTTTAGTTGATTTTAAAATTCAAGTTAGAAGGATTAACTTTTGTTTGCGAACAAGTTTAGAATTAACTAAACTATGTTCTAGTGATTACAAGTTTAAACCTTCGAATAAGATAGCTTTATATGTATGAATCGAATGATGTTATGAACATCATTACTACCTTAAGTTCCTTGGATAAACCTACTGGAAAAGAGAAAAATGGATCTAGCTTCAACGGATCCTTGGATGGCAAAGTTTGAATATGATTATTACCTTGTATTAGTATGATAACCTACTGTAAGAAACATAGATTTCTTGAGGTTGGATGATCACCTTACAAGATTGGAAGTGAGCTAGCAAACTTGAAAGTATTCTTGATTTTATGTAACTAGAACTTGTAAAATATATGAAGAACACTTAGAACTTGAAGATAGAACTTGAGAGAGATCAATTAGATGAAGAAAATTGAAGAATGAAAGTGTTTGTAGGTGTTTTTGGTCGTTGGTGTATGGATTAGATATAAAGGATATGTAATTTTGTTTTCATGTAAATAAGTCATGAATGATTACTCATATTTTTGTAAT
Source organism: Rutidosis leptorrhynchoides (assembly GCF_046630445.1). Classification (NCBI taxonomy): domain Eukaryota; kingdom Viridiplantae; phylum Streptophyta; class Magnoliopsida; order Asterales; family Asteraceae; genus Rutidosis; species Rutidosis leptorrhynchoides. The sequence continues at coordinate 324,257,844 of NC_092335.1, read as the reverse complement.
TTTATGAGATATTTCATGCTAGTTGCCAAATGATGGTTCCCACATGTGTTAGGTGACTCACATGGGCTGCTAAGAGCTGATCATTAGAGTGTATATACCAATAGTACATACATCTAAAAGCTGTGTATTGTACGAGTACGAATACGGGTGCATACGAGTAGAATTGTTGATGAAACTGAACGAGGATGTAATTGTAAGCATTTTTGTTTAGTAGAAGTATTTTGATAAGTGTCTTGAAGTCTTTCAAAAGTGTATGAATACATATTAAAACACTACATGTATATACATTTTAACTGAGTCGTTAAGTCATCGTTAGTCGTTACATGTAAATGTTGTTTTGAAACCTTTAGGTTAACGATCTTGTTGAATGTTGTTAACCCATTGTTTATTATAATAAATGAGATATTAAATTGTTATATTATAATGATATTATGATATATAATATATCTCAGTATGATGTATATACAGTTAAATGTCGTTACAACGATAATCGTTACATATATGTCTCGTTTCGAAATCATTAAGTTAGTAGTCTTATTTTTACATATGTATTTCATTGTTAATACACTTAATAATATATTTACTTATCATTTAACATAATTAACCAAGTGTATCAATATCTTAATATGATTCATATGTACCTAGTAAGACGTTGTTATAACGATAATCGTTATATATATCGTTTTCGAGTTTCTTAAATTAATAGTCTCATTTTTATGTATATAACTCATTGTTAAAATACCTAATGAGATACATACTTATAATAAAAACATGTTAACTATATATATAACCATATATATGTCATCGTATAGTTTTTACAAGTTTTAACGTTCGTGAATCACCGGTCAACTTGGGTGGTCAATTGTCTATATGAAACATATTTCAATTAATCAAGTCTTAAAAAGTTTGATTACTTAACATGTTGGAAACATTTAATCATGTAAATATCAGTCTCAATTAATATATATAAACATGGAAAAGTTCGGGTCACTACAGTACCTACCCGTTAAATAAATTTCGTCCCGAAATTTTAAGCTGTTGAAGGTGTTGACGAATCTTCTGGAAATAGATGCGGGTATTTCTTCTTCATCTGATCTTCACGCTCCCAGGTGAACTCGGGTCCTCTACGAGCATTCCATCGAACCTTAACAATTGGTATCTTGTTTTGCTTAAGTCTTTTAACCTCACGATCCATTATTTCGACGGGTTCTTCGATGAATTGAAGTTTTTCGTTGATTTGGATTTCATCTAACGGAATAGTGAGATCTTCTTTAGTAAAACATTTCTTCAAATTCGAGACGTGGAAAGTGTTATGTACAGTCACGAGTTGTTGAGGTAACTCAAGTCGGTAAGCTACTGGTCCGACACGATCAATAATCTTGAATGGTCCAATATACCTTGGATTTAATTTCCCTCGTTTACCAAATCGAACAACGCCTTTCCAAGGTGCAACTTTAAGCATGACCATCTCTCCAATTTCAAATTCTATATCTTTTCTTTTAATGTCAGCGTAGCTCTTTTGTCGACTTTGGGCGGTTTTCAACTGTTGTTGAATTTGGATGATCTTCTCGGTAGTTTCTTGTATAATCTCCGGACCCGTAATCTGTCTATCCCCCACTTCACTCCAACAAATTGGAGACCTGCACTTTCTACCATAAAGTGCTTCAAACGGCGCCATCTCAATGCTTGAATGGTAGCTGTTGTTGTAGGAAAATTCTGCTAACGGTAGATGTCGATCCCAACTGTTTCCGAAATCAATAACACATGCTCGTAGCATGTCTTCAAGCGTTTGTATCATCCTTTTGCTCTGCCCATCAGTTTGTGGATGATAGGCAGTACTCATGTCTAGACGAGTTCCTAATGCTTGCTGTAATGTCTGCCAGAATCTTGAAATAAATCTGCCATCCCTATCAGAGATAATAGAGATTGGTATTCCATGTCTGGAGACGACTTCCTTCAAATACAGTCGTGCTAACTTCTCCATCTTGTCATCTTCTCATCTTCTCTTATTGGCAGGAAGTGTGCTGATTTGGTGAGACGATCAACTATTACCCAAATAGTATCAAAACCACTTGCAGTCCTTGGCAATTTAGTGATGAAATCCATGGTAATGTTTTCCCATTTCCATTCTGGGATTTCGGGTTGTTGAAGTAGACCTGATGGTTTCTGATGCTCAGCTTTGACCTTAGAACACATCAAACATTCTCCTACGTATTTAGCAACATCGGCTTTCATACCCGGCCACCAAAAATGTTTCTTGAGATCCTTGTACATCTTCCCCGTTCCAGGATGTATTGAGTATCTGGTTTTATGAGCTTCTCTAAGTACCATTTCTCTCATATCTCCAAATTTTGGTACCCAAATCCTTTCAGCCCTATACCGGGTTCCGTCTTCCCGAATATTAAGATGCTTCTCCGATCCTTTGGGTATTTCATCCTTTAAATTTCCCTCTTTTAAAACTCCTTGTTGCGCCTCCTTTATTTGAGTAGTAAGGTTATTATGAATCATTATATTCATAGATTTTACTCGAATGGGTTCTCTGTCCTTCCTTCTCAAGGCATCGGCTACCACATTTGCCTTCCCCGGGTGGTAACGAATCTTAAAGTCGTAATCATTCAATAATTCAATCCACCTACGTTGCCTCATATTCAGTTGTTTCTGATTAAATATGTGTTGAAGACTTTTGTGGTCGGTATATATAATACTTTTGACCCCATATAAGTAGTGCCTCCAAGTCTTTAATGCAAAAACAACCGCGCCTAATTCCAAATCATGCGTCGTATAATTTTGTTCGTGAATCTTCAATTGTCTAGACGCATAAGCAATCACCTTCGTTCGTTGCATTAATACACAACTGAGACCTTGCTTTGATGCGTCACAATAAATCACAAAATCATCATTCCCTTCAGGAAATGATAATATAGGTGCCGTAGTTAGCTTTTTCTTCAATAACTGAAACGCTTTCTCTTGTTCATCATTCCATTCAAATTTCTTCCCTTTATGCGTTAATGCAGTCAAGGGTTTTGCTATTCTGGAAAAGTCTTGGATGAACCTTCTGTAGTAACCAGCTAGTCCTAAAAACTGGCGTATGTGTTTCGGAGTTTTCGGGGTTTCCCACTTTTCAACAGTTTCTATCTTTGCCGGATCCACCTTAATACCTTCTTTGTTCACTATGTGACCGAGGAATTGAACTTCTTCCAACCAAAATGCACACTTTGAAAACTTAGCGTACAATTTTTCCTTCCTCAATACTTCTAACACCTTTCTCAAATGTTCACCGTGTTCTTGGTCATTCTTTGAGTAAATAAGTATGTCATCAATGAAAACAATGACAAACTTGTCAAGGTATGGTCCACACACTCGGTTCATAAGGTCCATGAACACAGCTGGTGCATTAGTTAAACCAAACGGCATGACCATAGACTCGTAATGACCGTAACGTGTTCTGAAAGCAGTCTTTGGAATATCATCTTCTTTCACCCGCATTTGATGATACCCGGAACGTAAGTCAATCTTTGAATAAACAGACGAGCCTTGTAGTTGATCAAATAAGTCATCGATTCTCGGTAGTGGGTAGCGATTCTTGATGGTAAGTTTGTTCAACTCTCGGTAGTCGATACACAACCTGAATGTACCATCTTTCTTCTTGACAAACAAAACAGGAGCTCCCCACGGTGATGTGCTTGGTCGAATGAAACCAAGCTCTAAAAGTTCTTGTAATTGGCTTTGCAGTTCTTTCATCTCGCTGGGTGCGAGTCTGTAAGGAGCACGAGCTATTGGTGCAGCTCCTGGTACAAGATCTATTTGAAATTCAACGGATCGATGTGGGGGTAATCCCGGTAATTCTTTCGGAAATACATCGGGAAATTCTTTTGCAATGGGAACATCATTGATGCTCTTTTCTTCAGTTTGTACTTTCTCGACGTGTGCTAGAATAGCATAGCAACCTTTTCTTATTAGTTTTTGTGCCTTCAAATTACTAATAAGATGTAGCTTCGTGTTGCCCTTTTCTCCGTACACCATTAAGGGTTTTCCTTTTTCTCGTATAATGCGAATTGCATTTTTGTAACAAACGATCTCTGCTTTCACTTCTTTCAACCAGTCCATACCGATTATCACATCAAAACTCTCTAACTCTACTGGTATCAAATCAATCTTAAATGTTTCGCTAACCAGTTTAATTTCTCGATTCCGACATATATTATCTGCTGAAATTAATTTACCATTTGCTAATTCGAGTAAAAATTTACTATCCAAAGGCATCAATGGACAACTTAATTTAGCACAAAAATCTCTACTCATATAGCTTCTATCCGCACCCGAATCAAATAAAACGTAAGCAGATTTATTGTCAATAAGAAACGTACCCGTAACAAGCTCCGGGTCTTCCTGTGCCTCTGCCGCATTAATATTGAAAACTCTTCCGCGGCCTTGTCCATTCGTGTTCTCCTGGTTCGGGCAATTTCTAATAATGTGGCCCGGTTTTCCACATTTATAACAAACTACATTGGCATAACTTGCTCCGACACTACTTGCTCCACCATTACTCATTCCGACACCATTTGTTCCTTTCGTTCTATTAATCCCTGGTCCGTAGACCTCACACTTCGCCGCGCTATGACCATTTCTTTTACACTTGTTGCAAAATTTGGTGCAGAACCCCGAGTGATACTTTTCACACCTTTGGCATAGCTGCTTCTGATTGTTGTTGTTGTTGCGGTTATTATTGTTGTTGGGATGATTGTTGTAGTTGCTGTTGTTGTTGTTGTTGTTGTTGTTGGGCCGTTTGTTGTAGTTGCGATTGATGTTGCGATTGTTGGGATAATTGTTGCGATTATTGTTGTAATTGCTGTTGTTGTTGTATTGGTGATTCTTATCACCGTTTTCCTCCCACTTTCTTTTGACTTGCTTCACATTGGCCTCTTCAGCAGTCTGTTCTTTAATTCTTTCTTCAATCTGGTTCACTAGTTTGTGAGCCATTCTACATGCCTGTTGTATGGAGGCGGGCTCGTGTGAACTTATATCTTCTTGGATTCTTTCCGGTAATCCTTTCACAAACGCGTCGATCTTCTCTTCCTCATCTTCGAATGCTCCCGGACACAATAGGCATAATTCTGTGAATCGTCTTTCGTACGTGGTAATATCAAATCCTTGGGTTCGTAACCCTCTAAGTTCTGTCTTGAGCTTATTGACCTCAGTTCTGGGACGGTACTTCTCGTTCATTAAGTGCTTGAATGCTGACCACGGTAGTGCGTAAGCATCATCTTGTCCCACTTGCTCTAGATAGGTATTCCACCATGTTAACGCAGAACCTGTGAAGGTATGCGTAGCGTACTTCACTTTGTCCTCTTCAGTACACTTACTTATGGCAAACACCGATTCGACCTTCTCGGTCCACCGTTTCAATCCGATCGGTCCTTCGGTTCCATCAAATTCCAAAGGTTTGCAGGCAGTGAATTCTTTGTTGGTGCATCCTACACGATTTCCTGTACTGCTAGATCCAAGGTTATTGTTGGTATGTAGCGCAGCCTGTACTGCGGCTATGTTTGAAGCTAGAAAAGTACGGAATTCCTCTTCATTCATATTCACGGTGTGTCGAGTAGTCGGTGCCATTTCCTTCAAAATAGTCAAATGGAACAAGTTAATCATACAGAATATTAAGAGTAGTTAATAGTATTTCGTAGCATAATATGAACTCATTTATAAAAGCTTTTTCTTCATATTAGCATTTTATAAGTTTAAATTCGGGTAGTACCTACCCGTTAAGTTCATACTTAGTAGCTAATATACAATTCAACTACTACAATTCTATATGAAAAACTGATTATAATAATATTTCGCGTTCAAACTTTTACACAATATTTTACAAACTTACAATACCGCTTATTTTACATATAGCATGAAATATAGCACACAATAAATTTGATACAAGATGGTTGTGAAGATAATTCTAGCTAGTACACAAGTCGTTCAGCAAAGGCAATAAAGACACGTAATTCATACGTCCAGAAACAAGTCATGCATTCTGGTTTTACTAGGATTACTTCCCATCCTTGGTCTTGTGTAACATAACCATTATGGCCGTTGATAAGACATCGTGTTGTAACGTCGTCAAAGGGACGAGGGTTACGTAATGTCCAACAGTCCCGTAACAATCTAAAAACCTCATTTCTTACCCCAATTACCGACTCTGTCACTTGTGGGAACGTTTTGTTTAATAGTTGTAGCCCGATGTCCTTGTTCTCACTTTGGTGAGAAGCGAACATTACTAATCCGTAAGCATAACATGCTTCTTTATGTTGCATGTTAGCCACTTTTTCTAAATCACGAAGTCCAATATTCGGATATATTGAGTCAAAATAATTTCTTAACCCATTGAGTAAAATAGCATTTGGGTTCCCCGCAATATATGCGTCAAAGTAAACACATCGTAACTTATGGATTTCCCAATGTGATATCCCCCATCTTTCGAACGAAAGCCTTTTATAAACCAAGGCATTCTTGGAACGTTCTTCGAATGTCTTACAAACTGATCTCGCCTTAAATAGTTGTGCCGAAGAATTCTGACCGACTCTAGACAAGATTTCATCAATCATGTCTCCGGGTAGGTCTCTTAAAATATTGGGTTGTCTATCCATTTTGTGTTTTTATACTGTAAAATAGACAAGAGTTAGATTCATAAAAAAAATACTTATTAATACAAGCAATTTTTACATATATCATAAAGCATAAGCACACTATATTACATATATTACACCACACGAATACAACTATCTTATTCCGAATCGCTTGTTTCTTCTTCTTCGGTTTTGGTTCGTTTTGCCAAGTTTCTAGGGATATATGATGTTCCCCTAATACGAGCCGTCGTGATCCACATTGGTTTAGAAAAACCTGGTGGTTTAGAGGTTCCCGGGTCATTGTTACAACTTAAGGACTTCGGGGGTTGACGATACATATAAAGTTCATCGGGCTTGAAATTAGATTTCTCTATTTTTATGCCCTTTCCCTTATTATTTTCTTTTGCCTTTTTAAATTCAGTTGGGGTAATTTCTATAACATCATCGGAATTCTCGTCGGAATCCGATTCATCGGAGAATTGGTAATCCTCCCAATATTTTGCTTCCTTGGCGGAAACACCATTGACCATAATTAACCTTGGTCGGTTGGTTGAGGATTTTCTTTTACTTAACCGTTTTATTATTTCCCCCACCGGTTCTATTTCTTCATCCGGTTCCGATTCTTCTTCTGGTTCCGATTCTTCTTCCGGTTCCGACTCTTCTTCCGGTTCCTCTTCGGGAACTTGTGAATCAGTACACGAATCATTCCAATTTACATTTGACTCTTCATTATTATTAGGTGAGTCAATGGGACTTGTTCTAGAGGTAGACATCTATCACATAATATCAAACGCGTTAAGAGATTAATATATCACATAATATTCACATGTTAAAAATATATAGTTTCCAACAAAATTTGTTAACCAATCATTTTTCAAGTAAACACGGTCGAAGTCCAGACTCACTAATGCATCCTAACAAACTCGATAAGACACACTAATGCAAAATTCTGGTTCTCTAAGACCAATGCTCGGATACCAACTGAAATGTCCTGTTCTTATTGATTAAAAACGTTCCATATTAATTGATTTCGTTGCGAGGTTTTGACCTCTATATGAGACGTTTTTCAAAGACTGCATTCATTTTTAAAACAAACCATAACCTTTATTTCATAGATAAAGGTTTTAAAAAGCTTTACGTAGATTATCAAATAATGATAATCTAAAATATCCTGTTTACACACGACCATTACATAATGGTTTACAATACAAATATGTTACAACAAAATAAGTTTCTTGAATGCAGTTTTTACACAATATCATACAAGCATGGACTCCAAATCTCATCCTTATTTAAGTATGCGACATCGGAAGCTCTTAATAATCACCTGAGAATAAACATGCTTAAAACGTCAACAAAAATGTTGGTGAGTTATAGGTTTAACCTATATATATCAAATCATAATAATAGACCACAAGATTTCATATTTCAATACACATCCCATACATAGAGATAAAAATCATTCATATGGTGAACACCTGGTAACCGACATTAACAAGATGCATATATAAGAATATCCCCATCATTCCGGGACACCCTTCGGATATGATATAAATTTCGAAGTACTAAAGCATCCGGTACTTTGGATGGGGTTTGTTAAGCCCAATATATCTATCTTTAGGATTCGCGTCAATTAGGGTGTCTGTTCCCTAATTCTTAGATTACCAGACTTAATAAAAAGGGGCATATTCGATTTCGATAATTCAACCATAGAATGTAGTTTCACGTACTTGTGTCTACTTTGTAAATCATTTATAAAACCTGCATGTATTCTCATCCCAAAAATATTAGATTTTAAAAGTGGGACTATAACTCACTTTCACAGATTTTTACTTCGTCGGGAAGTAAGACTTGGCCACTGGTTGATTCACGAACCTATAACAATATATACATATATATCAAAGTATGTTCAAAATATATTTACAACACTTTTAATATATTTTGATGTTTTAAGTTTATTAAGTCAGCTGTCCTCGTTAGTAACCTACAACTAGTTGTCCACAGTTAGATGTACAGAAATAAATCGATAAATATTATCTTGAATCAATCCACGACCCAGTGTATACGTATCTCAGTATTGATCACAACTCAAACTATATATATTTTGGAATCAACCTCAACCCTGTATAGCTAACTCCAACATTCACATATAGAGTGTCTATGGTTGTTCCGAAATATATATAGATGTGTCGACATGATAGGTCGAAACATTGTATACGTGTCTATGGTATCTCAAGATTACATAATATACAATACAAGTTGACTAAGTTATGGTTGGAATAGATTTGTTACCAATTTTCACGTAGCTAAAATGAGAAAAATTATCCAATCTTGTTTTACCCATAACTTCTTCATTTTAAATCCGTTTTGAGTGAATCAAATTGCTATGGTTTCATATTGAACTCTATTTTATGAATCTAAACAGAAAAGTATAGGTTTATAGTTGGAAAAATAAGTTACAAGTCGTTTTTGTAAAGGTAGTCATTTCAGTCGAAAGAACGACGTCTAGATGACCATTTTAGAAAACATACTTCCACTTTGAGTTTAACCATAATTTTTGGATATAGTTTCATGTTCATAATAAAAATCATTTTCTCAGAATAACAACTTTTAAATCAAAGTTTATCATAGTTTTTAATTAACTAACCCAAAACAGCCCGCGGTGTTACTACGACGGCGTAAATCCGGTTTTACGGTGTTTTTCGTGTTTCCAGGTTTTAAATCATTAAGTTAGCATATCATATAGATATAGAACATGTGTTTAGTTGATTTTAAAATACAAGTTAGAAGGATTAACTTCTGTTTGCGAACAAGTTTAGAATTAACTAAACTATGTTCTAGTGATTACAAGTTTAAACCTTCAAATAAGATAGCTTTATATGTATGAATCGAATGATGTTATGAACATCATTACTACCTTAAGTTCCTTGGATAAACCTACTAGAAAAGAGAAAAATGGATCTAGCTTCAACGGATCCTTGGATGGCTCGAAGTTCTTGAAGCAGAATCATGACACGAAAACAAGTTCAAGTAAGATCATCACTTGAAATAAGATTGTTATAGTTATAGAAATTGAACCAAAGTTGAATATGATTATTACCTTGTATTAGTATGATAACCTACTGTAAGAAACATAGATTTCTTGAGGTTGGATGATCACCTTACAAGATTGGAAGTGAGCTAGCAAACTTGAAAGTATTCTTGATTTTATGTAACTAGAACTTGTAAAATATATGAAGAACACTTAGAACTTGAAGATAGAACTTGAGAGAGATCAATTAGATGAAGAAAATTGAAGAATGAAAGTGTTTGTATGTGTTTTTGGTCGTTGGTGTATGGATTAGATATAAAGGATATGTAATTTTGTTTTCATGTAAATAAGTCATGAATGATTACTCATATTTTTGTAATTTTATGAGATATTTCATGCTAGTTGCCAAATGATGGTTCCCACATGTGTTAGGTGACTCACATGGGCTGCTAAGATCTGATCATTGGAGTGTATATACCAATAGTACATACATCTAAAAGCTGTGTATTGTACGAGTACGAATACGGGTGCATACGAGTAGAATTGTTGATGAAACTGAACGAGGATGTAATTGTAAGCATTTTTGTTAAGTAGAAGTATTTTGATAAGTGTCTTGAAGTCTTTCAAAAGTGTATGAATACATATTAAAACACTACATGTATATACATTTTAACTGAGTCGTTAAGTCATCGTTAGTCGTTACATGTAAATGTTGTTTTGAAACCTTTAGGTTAACGATCTTGTTGAATGTTGTTAACCCATTGTTTATTATAACAAATGAGATATTAAATTGTTATATTATAATGATATTATGATATATAATATATCTCAGTATGATGTATATACAGTTAAATGTCGTTACAACGATAATCGTTACATATATGTCTCGTTTCGAAATCATTAAGTTAGTAGTCTTATTTTTACATATGTATTTCATTGTTAATACACTTAATAATATATTTACTTATCATTTAACAAAATTAACCAAGTGTATCAATATCTTAATATGATTCATATGTACCTAGTAAGACGTTGTTATAACGATAATCGTTATATATATCGTTTTCGAGTTTTTTAAATTAATAGTCTCATTTTTATGTATATAACTCATTGTTAAAATACCTAATGAGATACATACTTATAATAAAAACATGTTAACTATATATATAACCATATATATGTCATCGTATAGTTTTTACAAGTTTTAACGTTCGTGAATCACCGGTCAACTTGGGTGGTCAATTGTCTATATGAAACATATTTCAATTAATCAAGTCTTAAAAAGTTTGATTACTTAACATGTTGGAAACATTTAATCATGTAAATATCAATCTCAATTAATATATATAAACATGGAAAAGTTCGGGTCACTACAAATATGCCCCTTTTTATTAAGTCTGGTAATCTATGAATTAGGGAACAGACACCCTAATTGACGCGAATCCTAAAGATAGATCTATTGGGCCTAACAAACCCCATCCAAAGTATTGGATGCTTTAGTACTTCAAAATTTATATCATATCCGAAGGGTGTCCCGGAATGATGGGGATATTCTTATATATATGCATCTTGTTAATGTCGGTTACCAGGTGTTCACCATATGAATGATTTTTATCTCTATGTATGGGATGTGTATTGAAATATGAAATCTTGTGGTCTATTGTTACGATTTGATATATATAGGTTAAACCTATAACTCACCAACATTTTTGTTGACGTTTTAAGCATGTTTATTCTCAGGTGATTATTAAGAGCTTCCGCTGTCGCATACTTAAATAAGGACGAGATTTGGAGTCCATGCTTGTATGATATTGTGTAAAAACTGCATTCAAGAAACTTATTTTGTTGTAACATATTTGTATTGTAAACCATTATGTAATGGTCGTGTGTAAACAGGATATTTTAGATTATCATTATTTGATAATCTACGTAAAGTTTTTTAAACCTTTATTGATGAAATAAAGGTTATGGTTTGTTTTAAAATGAATGCAGTCTTTGAAAAACGTCTCATATAGAGGTCAAAACCTCGCAACGAAATCAATTAATATGGAACGTTTTTAATCAATAAGAACGGGACATTTCAGTTGGTATCCGAGCGTTGGTCTTAGAGAACCAGAATTTTGCATTAGTGTGTCTTATCTAGTTTGTTAGGATGCATTAGTAAGTCTGGACTTCGACCGTGTTTACTTGAAAAATGATTGGTTAACAAATTTTGTTGGAAACTATATATTTTTAACATGTGAATATTATGTGATATATTAATCTCTTAACGCGTTTGATATTACGTGATAGATGTCTACCTCTAGAACAAGTCCCATTGACTCACCTAATAATAGTGAAGAGTCAAAAGTAAATTGGAATGATTCGTGGACTGATTCACAAGTTCCCGAAGAGGAACCGGAAGAAGAGCCGGAACCGGAAGAAGAATCGGAACCGGAAGAAGAATCGGAACCGGATGAAGAAATAGAACCGGTGGGGGAAATAATAAAATGGTTAAGTAAAAGAAAATCCTCAACCAACCGACCAAGGTTAATTATGGTCAATGGTGTTTCCGCCAAGGAAGCAAAATATTGGGAGGATTACCAATTCTCCGATGAATCGGATTCCGACGAGAATTCCGATGATGTTATAGAAATTACCCCAACTGAATTTAAAAAGGCAAAAGAAAATAATAAGGGAAAGGGCATAAAAATAGAGAAATCTAATTCCAACCCCGATGAACTTTATATGTATCGTCAACCCCCGAAGTCCTTAAGTTGTAACAAAGACCCGGGAACCTCTAAACCACCAGGTTTTTCTAAACCAATGTGGATAACAACGGCTCGTATTAGGGGAACATCATATATCCCTAGAAACTTGGCAAAACGAACCAAAACCGAAGAAGAAGAAACAAGCGAGTCGGAATAAGATAGTTGTATTCGTGTGGTGTAATATATGTAATATAGTGTGCTTATGCTTTATGATATATGTAAAAATTGCTTGTACTAATAAGTATTTTTTTTTTATGAATCTAACTCTTGTCTATTTTACAGTATAAAAACACAAAATGGATAGACAACCCAATATTTTAAGAGACCTACCCGGAGACATGATTGATGAAATCTTGTCTGGAGTCGGTCAGAATTCTTCGGCACAACTATTTAAGGCGAGATCAATTTGTAAGACATTCGAAGAATGTTCCAAGAATGCCTTGGTTTATAAAAGGCTTTCGTTCGAAAGATGGGGGATATCACATTGGGAAATCCATAAGTTACGATGTGTTTACTTTGACGCATATATTGCGGGGAACCCAAATGCTATTTTACGCAATGGGTTAAGAAATTATTTTGACTCAATATATCCGAATATTGGACTTCGTGATTTAGAAAAAGCGGCTAACATGCAACATAAAGAAGCATGTTATGCTTACGGATTAGTAATGTTCGCTTCTCACCAAAGTGAGAACAAGAACATCGGGCTACAACTATTAAACAAAACGTTCCCACAAGTGACGGAGTCGGTAATTGGGGTAAGAAATGAGGTTTTTAGATTGTTACGGGACTGTTGGACATTACGTAACCCTCGTCCCTTTGACGACGTTACAACACGCTGTCTTATCAACGGCCATAACGGTTATGTTCCACAAGACCAAGGATGGGAAGTAATCCTAGTAAAACCAGAATGCATGACTTGTTTCTGGACGTATGAATTACGTGTCTTTATTGCCTTTGTTGAACGACTTGTGTACTAGCTAGAATTATCTTCACAACCATCTTGTATCAAATTTATTGTGTGCTATATTTCATGCTATATGTAAAATAAGCGGTATTGTAAGTTTGTAAAATATTGTGTAAAAGTTTGAACGCGAAATATTATTATAATCAGTTTTTCATATAGAATTGTAGTAGTTGAATTGTATATTAGCTACTAAGTATGAACTTAACGGGTAGGTACTACCCGAATTTAAACTTACAAAACGCTAATATGAAGAAAAAGCTTTTATAAATGAGTTCATATTATGCTACGAAATACTATTAACTACTCTTAATATTCTGTATGATTAACTTGTTCCATATGACTATTTTGAAGGAAATGGCACCGACTACTCGACACACCGTGAATATGAATGAGGAGGAATTCCGTACTTTTCTAGCTTCGAACATAGCTGCAGTACAGGCTGCGCTACATACCAACAATAACCTTGGATCTAGCAGTAAAGGAAATCGTGTAGGATGCACCTACAAAGAATTCACTGCCTGCAAACCTTTGGAATTTGATGGAACCGAAGGACCGATCGGATTGAAACGGTGGACCGAGAAGGTCGAATCGGTGTTTGCCATAAGTAAGTGTACTGAAGAGGACAAAGTGAAGTACGCTACGCATACCTTCACAGGTTCTGCGTTAACATGGTGGAATACCTATCTAGAGCAAGTGGGACAAGACGATGCGTACGCACTACCGTGGTCAGCATTCAAGCACTTGATGAACGAGAAGTACCATCCCAGAACCGAGGTCAATAAGCTCAAGACAGAACTTAGAGGGTTACGAACCCAAGGATTTGATATTACCACGTACGAAAGACGATTCACAGAATTGTGCCTATTGTGTCCGGGAGCATTCGAAGATGAGGAAGAGAAGATCGACGCGTTTGTGAAAGGATTACTGGAAAGAATCCAAGAAGATATAAGTTCACACGAGCCCGCCTCCATACAACAGGCATGTAGAATGGCTCACAAACTAGTGAATCAGATTGAAGAAAGAATTAAAGAACAGACTGCTGAAGAGGCCAATGTGAAGCAAGTCAAAAGAAAGTGGGAGGAAAACGGTGATAAGAATCACCAATACAACAACAACAGCAATTACAATAATAATCGCAACAATTATCCCAACAATCGCAACATCAATCGCAACTACAACAAATGGCCCAACAACAACAACAACAACAACAACAACAACAACAACAACAACAACAACAACAACAACAACAACAACAACAACTACAACAATCATCCCAACAACAATAACAACCGCAACAATAACAACAATCAGAAGCAGCTATGCCAAAGGTGTGAAAAGTATCACTCGGGGTTCTGCACCAAATTTTGCAACAAGTGTAAAAGAAATGGTCATAGCGCGGCGAAGTGTGAGGTCTACGGACCAGGGGTTAACAGAACGAAAGGAACAAATGGTGTCGGAACGAGTAATGGCGGAGCAAGTAGTGTCGGAGCAAGTTATGCCAATGTAGTTTGTTATAAGTGTGGAAAACCGGGCCACATTATTAGAAATTGCCCGAACCAGGAGAACACGAATGGACAAGGCCGCGGAAGAGTTTTCAATATTAATGCGGCAGAGGCACAGGAACACCCGGAGCTTGTTACGGGTACGTTTCTTATTGACAATAAATCTGCTTACGTTTTATTTGATTCGGGTGCGGATAGAAGCTATATGAGTAGAGATTTTTGTGCTAAATTAAGTTGTCCATTGACGCCTTTGGATAGTAAATTTTTACTCGAATTAGCAAATGGTAAATTAATTTCAGCAGATAATATATGTCGGAATCGAGAAATTAAACTGGTTAGCGAAACATTTAAGATTGATTTGATACCAGTAGAGTTAGGGAGTTTTGATGTGATAATCGGTATGGACTGGTTGAAAGAAGTGAAAGCAGAGATCGTTTGTTACAAAAATGCAATTCGCATTATACGAGAAAAAGGAAAACCCTTAATGGTGTACGGAGAAAAGGGCAACACGAAGCTACATCTTATTAGTAATTTGAAGGCACAAAAACTAATAAGAAAAGGTTGCTATGCTGTTCTAGCACACGTCGAGAAAGTACAAACTGAAGAAAAGAGCATCAATGATGTTCCCATTGCAAAAGAATTTCCCGATGTATTTTCGAAAGAATTACCGGGATTACCCCCACATTGATCCGTTGAATTTCAAATAGATCTTGTACCAGGAGCTGCACCAATAGCTCGTGCTCCTTACAGACTCGCACCCAGCGAGATGAAAGAACTACAAAGCCAATTACAAGAACTTTTAGAGCGGGGTTTCATTCGACCAAGCACATCACCGTGGGGAGCTCCTGTTTTGTTTGTCAAGAAGAAGGATGGTACATTTAGGTTGTGTATTGACTACAGAGAGTTGAACAAACTTACCATCAAAAACCGCTACCCACTACCGAGAATCGAAGACTTATTTGATCAACTACAAGGCTCGTCTGTTTATTCAAAGATTGACTTACGTTCCGGGTATCATCAAATGCGGGTGAAAGAAGATGATATTCCAAAGACTGCTTTCAGAACACGTTACGGTCATTACGAGTTTATGGTTATGCCGTTTGGTTTAACTAATGCACCAGCTGTGTTCATGGACCTTATGAACCGAGTGTGTGGACCATACCTTGACAAGTTTTTCATTGTTTTCATTGATGACATACTTATTTACTCAAAGAATGACCAAGAACACGGTGAACATTTAAGAAAGGTGTTAGAAGTATTGAGGAAGGAAGAATTGTACGCTAATTTTTCAAAGTGTGCATTTTGGTTGGAAGAAGTTCAATTCCTCGGTCACATAGTGAACAAAGAAGGTATTAAGGTGGATCCGGCAAAGATAGATACTGTTGAAAAGTGGGAAACCCCGAAAACTCTGAAACACATACGCCAGTTTTTAGGACTAGCAGGTTACTACAGAAGGTTCATCCAAGACTTTTCCAGAATAGCAAAACCCTTGACTGCATTAACGCATAAAGGGAAGAAATTTGAATGGAATGATGAACAAGAGAAAGCGTTTCAGTTATTGAAGAAAAAGCTAACTACGGCACCTATATTGTCATTGCCTAAAGGGAATGATGATTTTGTGATTTATTGTGACGCATCAAAGCAAGGTCTCGGTTGTGTATTAATGCAACGAACGAAGGTGATTGCTTATGCGTCTAGACAATTGAAGATTCACGAACAAAATTATACCACGCATGATTTGGAATTAGGCGCGGGTGTTTTTGCAGTAAAGACTTGGAGGCACTACTTATATGGGGTCAAAAGTATTATATATACCGACCATAAAAGTCTTCAACACATATTTAATCAGAAACAACTGAATATGAGGCAGCGTAGGTGGATTGAATTATTGAATGATTACGACTTTGAGATTTGTTACCACCCGGGGAAGGCAAATGTGGTAGCCGATGCCTTGAGCAGGAAGGACAGAGAACCCATTCGAGTAAAATCTATGAATATAATGATTCATAATAACCTTACTACTCAAATAAAGGAGGCGCAACAAGGAGTTTTAAAAGAGGGAAATTTAAAGGATGAAATACCCAAAGGATCGGAGAAGCATCTTAATATTCGGGAAGACGGAACCCGGTATAGGGCTGAAAGGATTTGGGTACCAAAATTTGGAGATATGAGAGAAATGGTACTTAGAGAAGCTCATAAAACCAGATACTCAATACATCCTGGAACGGGGAAGATGTACAAGGATCTCAAGAAACATTTTTGGTGGCCGGGTATGAAAGCCGATGTTGTTAAATACGTAGGAGAATGTTTGACGTGTTCTAAGGTCAAAGCTGAGCATCAGAAACCATCAGGTCTACTTCAACAACCCGAAATTCCAGAATGGAAATGGGAAAACATTACCATGGATTTCATCACTAAATTGCCAAGGACTGCAAGTGGTTTTGATACTATTTAGGTAATAGTTGATCGTCTTACCAAATCAGCACACTTCCTGCCAATAAGAGAAGATGACAAGATGGAGAAGTTAGCACGACTGTATTTGAAGGAAGTCGTCTCCAGACATGGAATACCAATCTCTATTATCTCTGATAGGGATGGCAGATTTATTTCAAGATTCTGGCAGACATTACAGCAAGCATTAGGAACTCGTCTAGACATGAGTACTACCTATCATCCACAAACTGATGGGCAGAGCGAAAGGACGATACAAACGCTTGAAGACATGCTACGAGCTTGTGTTATTGATTTCGGAAACAGTTGGGATCGACATCTTCCGTTAGCAGAATTTTCCTACAACAACAGCTATCATTCAAGCATTGAGATGGCGCCGTTTGAAGCACTTTATGGTAGAAAGTGCAGGTCTCCGATTTGTTGGAGTGAAGTGGGGGATAGACAGATTACGGGTCCGGAGATAATACAAGAAACTACCGAGAAGATCATCCAAATTCAACAACGGTTGAAAACCGCCCAAAGTCGACAAAAGAGCTATGCTGACATTAAAAGAAAAGATATAGAATTTGAAATTGGAGAGATGGTCATGCTTAAAGTTGCACCTTGGAAAGGCGTTGTTCGATTTGGTAAACGAGGGAAATTAAATCCAAGGTATATTGGACCATTCAAGATTATTGATCGTGTCGGACCAGTAGCTTACCGACTTGAGTTATCTCAACAGCTCGCGGCTGTACATAACACTTTCCACGTCTCAAATTTGAAGAAATGTTTTGCTAAAGAAGATCTCACTATTCCGTTAGATGAAATCCAAATCAACGAAAAACTTCAATTCATCGAAGAACCCATCGAAATAATGGATCGTGAGGTTAAAAGACTTAAGCAAAACAAGATACCAATTATTAAGGTTCGATGGAATGCTCGTAGAGGACCCGAGTTCACCTGGGAGCATGAAGATCAGATGAAGAAGAAATACCCGCATTTATTTCCAGAAGATACGTCAACACCTCCAACTGCTTAAAATTTCGGGACGAAATTTATTTAACGGGTAGGTACTGTAGTGACCCGAACTTTTCCATGTTTATATATATTAATTGAGATTGATATTTACATGATTAAATGTTTCCAACATGTTAAGCAATCAAACTTGTTAAGACTTGATTAATTGAAATATGTTTCATATAGACAATTGACCACCCAAGTTGATCGGTGATTCACGAACGTTAAAACTTGTAAAAACTATATGATGACATATATATGGATATATATATAGTTAACATGATACTATAATAAGTAAACATATCATTAAGTATATTAACAATGAACTACATATGTAAAAACAAGACTACTAACTTAATGATTTTTAAACGAGACATATATGTAACGATTATCGTTGTAAAGACATTTAATGGATATATATCATATTAAGAGATATTCATACATGATAATATCATGATAAAATAATAATTTAAAATCTCATTTGATATTATAAACATTGGGTTAACAACATTTAACAAGATCGTTAACCTAAAGGTTTCAAAACAACACTTACATGTAACGACTAACGATGACTTAACGACTCAGTTAAAATGTATATACATGTAGTGTTTTAATATGTATTTATACACTTTTGAAAGACTTCAATACACTTATCAAAATACTTCTACTTAACAAAAATGCTTACAATTACATCCTCGTTCAGTTTCATCAACAATTCTACTCGTATGCACCCGTATTCGTACTCGTACAATACACAGCTTTTAGATGTATGTACTATTGGTATATACACTCCAATGATCAGCTCTTAGCAGCCCATGTGAGTCACCTAACACATGTGGGAACCATCATTTGGCAACTAGCATGAAATATCTCATAAAATTACAAAAATATGAGTAATCATTCATAACTTATTTACATGAAAACAAAATTACATATCCTTTATATCTAATCCATACACCAACGACCAAAAACACCTACAAACACTTTCATTCTTCAATTTTATTCATCTAATTGATCTCTCTCAAGTTCTATCTTCAAGTTCTAAGTGTTCTTCATATATTCTACAAGTTCTAGTTACATAAAATCAAGAATACTTTCAAGTTTGCTAGCTCACTTCCAATCTTGTAAGGTGATCATCCAACCTCAAGAAATCTTTGTTTCTTACAGTAGGTTATCATTCTAATACAAGGTAATAATCATATTCAAACTTTGGTTCAATTTCTATAACTATAACAATCTTATTTCAAGTGGTGATCTTACTTGAACTTGTTTTCGTGTCATGATTCTGCTTCAAGAACTTCGAGCCATCCAAGGATCCATTGAAGCTAGATCCATTTTTCTCTTTTCTAGTAGGTTTATCCAAGGAACTTAAGGTAGTAATGATGTTCATAACATCATTCGATTCATACATATAAAGCTATCTTATTTGAAGGTTTAAACTTGTAATCACTAGAACATAGTTTAGTTAATTCTAAACTTGTTCGCAAACAAAAGTTAATCCTTCTAACTTGACTTTTAAAATCAACTAAACACATGTTCTATATCTATATGATATGCTAACTTAATGATTTAAAACCTGGAAACACGAAAAACACCGTAAAACCGGATTTACGCCGTCGTAGTAACACCGCGGGCTGTTTTGGGTTAGTTAATTAAAAACTATGATAAACTTTGATTTAAAAGTTGTTATTCTGAGAAAATTATTGTTATTATGAACATGAAACTATATCCAAAAATTATGGTTAAACTCAAAGTGGAAGTATGTTTTCTAAAATGGTCATCTAGACGTCGTTCTTTTGACTGAAATGACTACCTTTACAAAAACGACCTGTAACTTATTTTTCCGACTATAAACCTATACTTTTTCTGTTTAGATTCATAAAATAGAGTTCAATATGAAACCATAGCAATTTGATTCACTCAAAACGGATTTAAAATGAAGAAGTTATGGGTAAAACAAGATTGGATAATTTTTCTCATTTTAGCTACGTGAAAATTGGTAACAAATCTATTCCAACCATAACTTAATCAACTTGTATTGTATATTATGTAATCTTGAGATACCATAGACACGTATACAATGTTTCGACCTATCATGTCGACACATCTATATATATTTCAGAACAACCATAGACACTCTATATGTGAATGTTGGAGTTAGCTATACAGGGTTGAGGTTGATTCCAAAATATATATAGTTTGAGTTGTGATCAATACTGAGATACGTATACACTGGGTCGTGGATTGATTCAAGATAATATTTATCGATTTATTTCTGTACATCTAACTGTGGACAACTAGTTGTAGGTTACTAACGATGACAGCTGACTTAAGAAACTTAAAACATCAAAATATATTAAAAGTGTTGTAAATATATTTTGAACATACTTTGATATATATGTATATATTGTTATAGGTTCGTGAATCAACCAGTGGCCAAGTCTTACTTCCCGACGAAGTAAAAATCTTTGAAAGTGAGTTATAGTCCCACTTTTAAAATCTAATATTTTTGGGATGAGAATACATGCAGGTTTTATAAATGATTTACAAAATAGACACAAGTACGTGAAACTACATTCTATGGTTGAATTATCGAAATCGAATATGCCCCTTTTTATTAAGTCTGGTAATCTATGAATTAGGGAACAGACACCCTAATTGACGCGAATCCTAAAGATAGATCTATTGGGCCTAACAAACCCCATCCAAAGTACCGGATGCTTTAGTACTTCGAAATTTATATCATATCCGAAAGGTGTCCCGGAATGATGGGGATATTCTTATATATATGCATCTTGTTAATGTCGGTTACCAGGTGTTCACCATATGAATGATTTTTATCTCTATGTATGGGATGTGTATTGAAATATGAAATCTTGTGGTCTATTGTTACGAATTGATATATATAGGTTAAACCTATAACTCACCAACATTTTTGTTGACGTTTTAAGCATGTTTATTCTCAGGTGATTATTAAGAGCTTCCGCTGTCACATACTTAAATAAGGACGAGATTTGGAGTCCATGCTTGTATGATATTGTGTAAAAACTGCATTCAAGAAACTTATTTTGTTGTAACATATTTGTATTGTAAACCATTATGTAATGGTCGTGTGTAAACAGGATATTTTAGATTATCATTATTTGATAATCTACGTAAAGTTTTTTAAACCTTTATTGATGAAATAAAGGTTATGGTTTGTTTTAAAATGAATGCAGTCTTTGAAAAACGTCTCATATAGAGGTCAAAACCTCGCAACGAAATCAATTAATATGGAACGTTTTTAATCAATAAGAACGGGACATTTCAATATCCGGCCTTGTACAAGTCATTGCATACATCAAATAGCCAATCACTTGAGAATACTCAAGTTGTGATACAGTTTCACCTTAGTTAGGCATAAGCTTCTCACTTAGATCCACAGGTGTACTCACAGGAGTACAATTAAAGCAATTGAACTTTCTCAACACCTTCTCAATATAATGAGATTGAGAAATTGAAATTCCTTTGCTTTCACGTTTGATCCTAATGCCAAGGATAACGTTAGCCTCTCCCATATCTTTCATGGAGAACTTTGATGACAAAAATTCTTTTGCTAAATCAACCTGACTTTTGTCAGTCTCAAAGATTAACATGTTATAAACATATAGACAAATTATAACTCCTTTACTAGAATCATCAAATTTGCTATATACACATTTATCTCCTTGGTTTAATTTATAACCACTAGATAAAACCACTTCATCAAACTTTTGATGCCATTGCTTAGGTGCTTGTTTCAATTCATATAAGGACTTCACAAGTTTGCACACCTTGCTTTCATTACCTGTTATGACAAAGCTCTGAGGTTGGTTCATATAAACTCCTCATCCAAATCACCATTCAAGAATGTTGTCTTCACATCCATCTGGTGAACAAAAAAATTGTGAATTGCAGATAATGCAATCAGCAGTCTTTGGTAGCGATATGTGCCACTGGAGCATAAGTATCAAAATAGTCAATTCCAGACTTTTGTGTAAAGCCTTGAATGACTAACCTTGCTTTGAACTTTTCAATAGTTCCATCTACTTTCATCTTCTTTTTGAAGATCCATTTACAACCCAAAGGTTTGCAACCAGGAGGTTAATCAACTAACACCCAAATGTTATTTCCTATGATGGAATCTACTTCATCATTAATTGCCTCATTCTAGAATGTAACATCTCGATGCCTCTGATATTGCCTCGTTTATACATATTTTTACTCACAATATCGGTTCATTTCTATTGAGTTTTTGGATATAAGTTGAAGAAAAGGTGAAGAAATTGTTAAAGTTTGAGTTTTTGCGTTCCCACGAGATGATTCGAAGAGTTATTATGTTTTGAAAGATATTTGGGTAAAAGTTTCAGTACATTCAAGAAGAAATTGAAAGTCAAAACGAAGTGTCAACGTATAAAGTGAAATTGAAAAAACGTTGTTCGAATTATTAAATCGCGCGGCCGCGATACCACTCAATGCGGTCGAGATTTTATGGTTTACCCGTGATTTAATTCTTGCGTTCGCATTACGTTAACAGAAGTTCAGAAATTTGAGAAGTGAAATCTCGCGATCGCGACTCCATTTGATGCCGGCGCGATTTTGAGGAGTTCTCGCGGTCGCGATCCACTTAATGCGGCCGCGAGATGTGCCAGCCAACTTCAGTTTTTGGTTTACTATAAATACGCGTTTTAACCCTTTTGAGGGTATTCAGTTTTTATGTTACGAATATTTTAGCTAGGGCTACGAATTTTTAAGCTTTTCAAGGTGGTTTTAAGGTATTCTATCACTTGGATTATCATCGTATCAAGGTTTAATCATTGGTAACTATTTTTTCTTATCTTTGATTTATATCATGATGATTTTTGATCTATCTTTGTGTTTAATTTCTTTTATCATTTCCATGAGTAGCTAAATTCCTAGTATTTGCTTAAATGATTGAATCTAGGTGAAGAATTGCTTGATCTTTTTATATGTATTGATAATTGTTCTTGATTGTGATTCTTAATTACTCCCATCAATTGATCCCATTAATTACTTGTCTGTTGATTGATGTAACGAGAGTTACTAGATCAATTAATTTATCTAGGTTATTGAGAAATAAATAGATAGATTGAATTGCATACGGGAGACTGGTGTAATTAAATTAGTAAATAATCCCATCAATTGAGTAGGTAATTGTGAAGCGTTAATAGGAACGCCAATTTACCCTTCAATTGAATCATAATCTTGAGTAGTTAATATCGATTGATTGTGTTCTTCAGAAGCGTATGGGAGATCAACGTGAAAAACCGACACCTTCATGGTAGAATTAGTATCTAAGTGAGGGACACCAGCTTATCTTACTAATTGATTAATAAACTTAGTTAACGAGAGTTATACTTAGGGATTTAATTACATTGTTCTTAATAAAAAGCAATCTGGAACCTAGGGAATTGAATCTAAGTGAATACCCCTTTTGTCATGACCCGAAAAATTTCGACTTATTTTGAACTTAATTCTCTAAATGATTTCATAATTCTGACACGATAGGCAAAGTCTATAATGTTGAGTCTCAAAATTTTTGAACTGTTTACATACATTCATTTAACCTCGACCAGTTTCGACGATTCACGAACCATTATTTGTTATTAAATGTGTATATATATATATATATATATATATATATATATATATATATATATATATATATATATATAAATATATAAATACATGTATATATAATAACTTAAAATAATAATATACGATATAATTAAATTGTTATTAAAGAGTATTATAATCATTAATTAATTATATTTAATATACTCTATATATATATATATATATATATATATATATATATATATATATATATATATATATAGAGTATATTAAATATAATTAATTAATGATTATAATACTCTTTGATGTTTCGATCGATATTAAACAAGTTAAAAACGAACTTATGTGATTTTAAAAATAAACGGTGATCCGAAAATGAATTATATAAGTTATAGACTTATTAAAAGTATATTTAGGATCTAATTATTAAATTTTAATACTTTTTATATTTTACCCAGGTTCGAGTGCGGACTATTGAGTCAATTTTTATTTAATAATTAATGGCCAAATTTTATACCATAATTACTGAAATAAATAAAGATAATTACTATAAAAATTTGGAATTTTTCTGAGAACTTTTAGTCCGCCACTGATTTATCAACGGAGCATGAATTTCAGTCCGTGAATAAAATAGTAGACGAAGGCTAACTTAATCACACGTTTTATATTTAAATTATATTATAATTATTATTATATTATATTACCACTGAGCCTAATTGAGTGATTCTTGAGATTACTATGCAAATTGACTGATACGTTTTTGTTTGCAGTCTATATGTAGTATTATTGATTGAGTATAGTTATATATCTATATATATTGAGATGGAGAGAAAGCATGAACCATCTATCTATCTTCTCATATGTGTAATCAAACTACCACAGACCACCCTCACTTCCACCATTTCGATCA
This sequence comes from Rutidosis leptorrhynchoides, assembly GCF_046630445.1. Lineage (NCBI taxonomy): Eukaryota > Viridiplantae > Streptophyta > Magnoliopsida > Asterales > Asteraceae > Rutidosis > Rutidosis leptorrhynchoides. The sequence goes on along the minus strand of NC_092335.1, from coordinate 324,233,004 downwards.
CCTTCACTCAACCGTTCAAATCACCACTTGAAACCTTGAAACCCACTTCATGTTCTCTCTTTTTATGTCGACACTATCTTAAACCATCACCAAACTAACTCATCTCCTTGCTATTAATTCCGGTTTCTACCAAACCATCATCATTCATGCTACTTATAATGTTTATATTTCGATCACAAAAGAAAACCCCCACCTTTGTTGTTATTTGTTTTCAAGAACCATCACCCTCTTCGTTTGATCACCCACCTCCATCTCTTCCTTCTCTCTCTTCTATTCTTGACCAAAGAACTACCATCACCGCCACCTTTGTTCTATCACACAACCACCATCACCTCCATCACAACACCATAGACACTCTTGACACTCGAGCCCTGGCAGAGGCAGTTTTCTTTTGTTTGTTTTTTTAGATAAACCCTCCTGCTTCTTATTGATGGTACTTATTCACATTCCTTTCCAGCCAAATACTATGGGCTAACCATCACCAAGTTCAGCCCAACAAATACTTTCACGGGCCTGGGTTGCTGTTGGATGTACACGGCCCAACAAGCCACCATGTTAAGCCTATTATTTCGATGATTGATGATGAAAAGAAGAAGAAACAGTTAACGGTTTTTATATATATAGAATCGGAATAAAATCAGGAAAGCACAATTGGAGTAATGGTTTAGGGTGTTTGCGTTATTCGAGAGGTCTCGGGTTCGAGCCTGGGCGGTGGCGATTATTTTTAAAGCTTGTTTTGAAGGTAGTCTATTTTTATTATTACTGGTATTATAATTATTATTATTATTATTACTAATATAAGTATTAGTTATCATTTATTATTATTATCATAATTATAGTTACAATTATGATTATGATTATTATTATTATTATTATTATTATTATTATTATTATTATTATTATTATTATTATTATTATTATTATTATTATTATTATTATTATTATTATTATTATTATTATTAATTACTATTATTATTAATACTATTAATACTATTAATACTATTATTATTATTATTATTATTATTATTATTATTATTATTATTATTATTATTATTATTATTATTATTATTATTATTATTATTATTATTATTATTATTACTCTAGTTATTATTATTATCCTAATTATTAATAATATTATAACTATTATTAGTAAAAGTATTATTATTATAGATATTATAGTTATTATTATTATTACTATTATTATTATTATCATTCTTATTATTAAAAGTATTAAAATTTACATTTGTATTAAAATTATCATTTATAATAAGATTATCTTTACTATTAAAACTATCATTTTTATTAAAAGCATCATTTTTATTAAAATTAACATTTTCATTATTGCTATTATTATTATTATCATTACCATTATTACTACAAATAAAGTGACTAGGGTTACTACCAAAATTACTATTTTCAACATCATTATTAAATCTAATTATTTGTATTATTATCATTATTTTAGTATCATCATAATTATTAATTTAACAACAAATGATATTTATATAAAAGTATATTTAATATACATAACTTAACTATATTAATACTTTTATTTATTTAAAATATATAAAATGAATATATTTATATATCTAATGAAATATATAAGTTATTAATATAAAAATGTTATCACTAATAAGTATATATATAAATTTGTTCGATTAAAATTATATGTGTTAATATACATATATATATATATATAAATGATATAGGTTTGTGAATCCAAGGCCAACCCTGCATTGTTCAGTTTAGTCGTATGCATATTTTTACTACAAAATGTCATATCGTGAGTTTCATATGCTCCCTTTTTCAATACGTTTACAATATATATTTTTGGGACTGAAAATACATGAAATGATTTTATAAATGTTTGACATGATAGATACAAGCAAAATATTCCTCTAATAAATTATTATACAGACGAGTTGTTCTGTGGATTATTATATCGAATATCGCCCCTGATTATTATAGCTTGGTAACCTAAGAATTAGGGAAATGGCCCCTAATTGACGCGAATCCTAAAGGTAGATCTATGGGTACTGACCAGCCCCATCCTGGTTACGGATGTTTTAGTACTTCGAGGTTTATATTTATACAGACGATACTTGTATATTACAGACTGAAAGTTCTGTTTATTTTGGAGATATTCATGATGCACTTTATATGTTAAGGTCGGTTACCAAGCAAGGTTATATATATAGAGAGAATGATTTTTATACACATGTTATGTGTATGTTATTTTGTACACGAGATATGTGTACGGTTATTAAAAATCGCGAGGCAACCTACGGGGGAGAAAAGGATACGAACCTACTCTGTCAAGCATTTATGAAAAATGGTTTCGTACACGAGATAGGTGTACTGTATTTAAAACTTGTGGTCTATCAAAAGTACTGGATTTTATTGTTTATGATAAACCTATGAACTCACCAACCTTTTAGTTGACACTTTTAAACATGTTTATTCTCAGGTATTAAAGAAATCTTCCGCTGTGCATTTGCTCATTTTAAAGATATTACTTGGAGTCATTCATGGCATATTTCAAAAGACGTTGCATTCAAGTCAGTCGAGTTCAAAAAGATTATTATTAAGTCAATGACAGATTAGTCATTCATATTACGAGAATCATATATCATTTGTGTCAAAAGGTTATATTTTGAAATGAGTTTGTCTTTTAAAAGAATGTAATTTTGTAAAACGTATTATATAGAGGTCTGTACCTCGCAATGAAACCAATGAATATGAAACGTTTATAATCGATATGAATGGGTTGTCAAACCTTTATCTATTGAATTCGTATTTTCTTTCTTTGTTTTAAGTAGTTCGAAATCAAAACCGCATTTTACAACTTAGATCTCTAGAATAATTGTTAGTCTTTTTAATCCTAAACTCTGCTTCCTGTGAACGAATTTGTAAGTATATTATAATAAGATTAGGTGTGTTTTACGCATATCAAATTTTTGGCGCCGCTGCCGGGGAGCAGCGTGTCTTAGGATTTTACAAGCTTTTAGTTATTCGATCCTTTCGCGAGAACTTGTTTTAATGAAAGTTACTTTCTGTTATTTTATTTTCGGTTTTACTCGTGGTTTTGTTGTGTTGTGAACATAGGTTAGGTACTAATAACTCTGGAACCATTTAGAGTTTATCATACACGCAGCAAAGCTAAAGTTGAGCAAGAAATCGCCGAAGGTTTCTTAGAATTACCTTTTTATATTCCGTACTTTGAGTATATTAAGGAAGAGGTTAAAATGGGTGAACCAGCAAGGGGTCAATCCATGGAAGCGATGATGAAAGCCACGAGGGCTGGTAATGGACATACCATTACCCAACCGGTAGTTGATAAAGATTTTGAGGTTAAGGGGCAGATTTTAAATATGATAACTCACCAGTGCCAGTTCAGGGGTACACCGAAAGAGGATGCATTTCATCATCTTCGAAACTTCAAAAGCATCTGTAATTTGTTCAAGATTGCCCAAGTTGCAGATACTGTTATCTATTTACGGGTCTTCCCTTGGTCTTTAAAAGATGATGCCAAAGACTGGTTAGAATCATTGCCCGAGGGTAAAATTGATAGTTGGCCTACAATGGAAGATAAATTTCTGCAGCATTTCTTTCCCGCTTCAAAGGCCGCGAAATTACAAAGTGACATTAATCACTTTATTCAGAAGTCTAATGAAACACTCTATGATGCTTGGACCTGGTTCGGTAAAATGCTTCAAAATTGTCCTCAACACGGGTTGAACAATTTAATAAGGTCCAAATCTTTTATAAGGGTGTTAATGTGCCAACAAGGAAGGAAATTCACATTGTTGCAGGTGGTTCTTTAATGAAGAAGACTCTAGATGAAGCTTATAACATCATCTCTGAAACCGCTACATACTCTTATGATTGGCACCAAGAGATGGATGTTTCTCGATCATCTCATGTTGCTAGTACAGAAACTAGTGATGAACTCGCACCGGTTAAAGCACAACTTGCTACTGTTCAACGGCAAATGGAATCGATGACTAAAGAGATGCATGATATGAAAGTTGGTTGTGAATTATGTCAAGGGCCACATCTCACAAAGGATTGTAATCAGGCAAATATGGAAGAGCATGTGAACTACTTGGGTAATCAATACCACAATCATTATCAAGGAGGTAGTTCGAGTTATCAAAGGAACAGACCACTGGGGTTCGTTAATCGAAATAAAAATCAGTCGTATGTGGATAAGGGTCCTTTACTAGAGGAGTTATTGCGGGGTTTTATTATAAAGATAGATGAAAGCATCACAGCTTTGAGGCAAGATAGTGAATCAACAAAACATCAAGTGAGAAGTCAGCAGGCCTCGATTCAGAATTTAGAATGGGATGTGGGGCGTATAGCTCAATCGTTAACGGAGAGACCAACGGGTGCTCTCCCTTCGAATACGCAAGCAAATCCGAATGTAAATGGGTCGCCTCGAACAATTTTAACTAATAACAACTGAAGTAATGTGAAGAACAAAGAGCCTCAAGTTTCTCCTTATTCACATGTGAATGTTGTTTCTAGTTTTGAGGGTTATGACTCCGATGAGGTTATACCGACTTATACTCATAATGGTACAGATGGTTGGATTAGAGTTTAAAACGACCCGTCCTAATCCACCTGGACAAAATCATCAACATTTGGTCTCATTGCGAGGTACTGACCTAAATATACCATGAACGACTCCATGTAATATCTCTAAAATGAGCAAATGCACAGTGGAAGATTTCTTTTATACCTGAGAATAAACATGCTTAAAAGTATCAACAAAAAGGTTGGTGAGTTCATAGGTTTATCATAAACAATCATTTCAATAATTTTAATAGACCACAAGATTTCATTTTTATAAATAACCATACACTGGTAAGTGTATAAAAGTCATTCGTATGATGAACACCTGGTAACCGACCTTAACAAGATGCATATAGAATATCTCCAAAAATAATAATACGGTCCCCATACCATTTTCCAGTATGAGGGTTGTATAAGCATACATGCCACATTCCATTTTCCAGAATGCAGGTTGTATACTAAAATTCGAAGTACTAAAGCATTCCATTTTCCAGAATGAGGGGTGTTAGTACCCGTAGATCTACCTTTAGGATTCGCATCAATTAGTGGCCATTATACAGGCTTCATACCATTTTCCAGCATGAAGGTTGTATAATAAACACTAATTCTTAGGTTACCAAGCTAAAAGGGGCGATATTCGTCTAATAATCCAACCATAGAATGTAGTTTTAAGTACTTGTGTCTATTTCGTCAAACATTTATAAAAACAGTGCATGTATTCTCAGCCCAAAAATATATATTGCTAAAGCATTTAAAAAGGGAGCAAATGAAACTCACTATACAATATTTTGTAGTAAAAATATTCATACGATGAAACTGAACAATGCAGGGTTGGCCTCGGATTCACGAACGTATATCAAGTATATATATTAACACAAAATAGTAATCGAACAAGTTCATATATATTATTATTAATAATATATTTGTTATATTATATGTTATATAGATAAATTTATATTTAATCTATATATTTTATGTAACTAATACTTATCATATTAAATTTTAATATAGTAATTACTCATTAAAATATTATTTAATATAATATGTAATATTGATATTAATGTAGTTATGTTTTATGTCATAAATATAATTTTTATATAGAAAATCTTTATTTGATATATTAATGATACTAATAATAATAATAATGATAAGAATAATACTAATTATGATAAAAATCATGATAGTTCTAATAATAATAATAATAATAATAATAATAATAATAATAATAATAATAATAATAATAATAATAATAATAATAATAATAATAATAATAATAATGTTAATTTTAATAATAAAAATAAAAATTTTAATAAAAATGTTAATTTCAATAACAATAATAATTTTAATAAAAATGATAAATTTAAAAATAATGTTGCTTTTATCAATAATGATAATAATAACAATAATACAGATAATAATAATGACTATAATAATAATTTTAATACTAATGATAATAATGATAATAATATTTATAAACATGATAATAATCCTAATATTAATGATAATACTAATAAATTTCATCATTTTAATAATAATAATAATAATAATAATAATAATAATAATAATAATAATAATAATAATAATAATAATAATAATAATAATAATAATAATAATAATACTACCTCAAGTAACATGCTTCAAAAAAAAATAATGCCATAGCCTGGACTCGAACCCAAGACCTCTTGTTTAACACACAACACCCTTAACCAATAGTCTGCCTGTTTCATTTCTGATTTATATGACAGATTAATATATATAACCCGTATATCTGTCTGTTTTTCTTTTTCATCATCGTTATCAATTCATCATCATAACTAAACTTTATCATCATCATTCCATGATCATAATCATAATCGTGATTATCATCACTATCACCTATATTCTAACATCGTCATATCGAACGCGTATATAAGAAAAAGAAATAGCAACCATGCAGCCTTTTACGGCCCACTTAGAAAAAGGGATATATTGGCCCAACATTCACACGAACCTCGGCCCACAAACACATGAGTCTCGGCCCAAAACAGGAAATGAAATCACGGCCCATTGATAGTAGTTTATAAGTCCATGTAACTAGTCTACTAACACTTTCCTAATTTGAATAAATTCTGTTGGATTGAAGCCCACTTATCAAACAGAAATATTGATCATTTCGGTTCTTATCATTATCATCATTTATCATTTATTCTTTCATTAACCCCACAATTTGGTCTACCATTATGTATTAATTTGTCCCACCAATTTAAAAGAATGCCAAACTGTCGACTAAAGTTACAACAGAAACCTTTCATTCATAACTACAGAAATGGTGGTTTCGTGAAGGTTTAAAACAGAAACTGGGAAAAAAATATAAGCTGTAGCAGTAAATATTTCGCTGGTGGTGTTGGTGTTTGAAGAAAAACAGAAACGATAGCAGTTGCAGTAGGGGTTGAATGGTTTTATGTTGGTTTTCGAATATGCAACAACAAAAAGAAAAATATATCGAGTAATCGTTGGGGGTGTTGATTAATGGTTGAGGGTGGCGATGGTAGTGATCTTGGTGGTGGTTTAGCATGGACAAGAAAAATACAAAGGTGGTCTTAATGGGTTTATGCTTGATAATGCTAAAAACGAACATATATTTCATAGCATTATCCCTCAAGAAAGACAAGCTTTTAGTTGCAATTGTTCTATTTACAAGTAATATTCGTTTAAATAATAAAAGGTGAAGACAAAAGACAGATTCGACGAATTGAAGACGCAAACGACCAAAATGTTCAAAAGTACAAAGTACAATCAAAGTGGTTCAAATTATTGATAAGAAACGTCTCAAAATTACAAGAGTACAAGTTGCAAAACGCAAAATACAAGATATTAAATTGTACGCAAGGACGTTCGAAAATCCGGAACCGGGACCAGAGTCAACTCTCAACGCTCGACGCAACGGACTAAAAATTATAAGTCAACTATGCACATGAATATAATATAATATATAATTAATTCTTAAAATTATATATATATTATATTATTATATAAAACCGTCGGCAAGAAGAAAACAACCAAAGTTGAGCTGTCCCAGCTGGCCATGCGATCGCATGGCTTTGAAGAAGGATTTCCATGCGGTCGCATGACCCAAAAAGTGTCACACCCCCTAAATAGAACCGGGGGTAATCTGTGACTAACCAATATCATAACACAAGTGTAAAGCGAGAACGACACTATATGAGACGTTTTAATTAAAAACCAATGTATTAACGCAGCGGAAAGTATTAAGTCATTACAATTTGTAATTCAAAAATGTAAATGTAAATTCAAATGTTTTAATGCAATAATGTAAATGATAATATGCGGACTCCAAAAGCAGCAAAGTCCAAATAGCACACAAGTCTTTAGCAATCTTCACCTGAGACAAAACATGCTTAAAGTGTCAACCAAAAAGGCTGAGTGAACAACATAGGTTTAATATAATGTTTAGACCACAAGATTTAATAATAAAGTTCAATCAGTTCGTTAGTAGTGCTGAGGTGTATGATATCGAAACTAAACAAGTTACCCTGTGTGATCACTTTATTCGTTCGTGTCGTTAAATCATTATTATGTATCCATTGACCAACGGTCATCCGGATAGAGACGTCGCTCTCAATAGGCCTATTCACAATAATTAAGCTTGCCAAAATTCCAGCAACTAACGATATCATGGCAGGGATTAAGCATGAATCAAAGCATGTCATAGCACAGTTTGAACTAATCAAAATAAAGTTTTCATGTACTTGTGTCTAAGCGTAAAACAGTTTAAAAGCAAGCATGTGTCTCACCCCAAAGTTTAAAATAAGTAATAGAAACAGTTAAAAAGTGGGGCTATGAAGTTCACCTTATTAGTAAGCAAGAAATTCCACGCAAGTTATATGATCGAAGTGTTGAATCGGAGATCTCAACCTAGAGATATAATGTTCAATTAGTTAATGTCGAATAGACATAAGGTTTGTTTATTAATATAATGAATATATTAACAGTGACCGTTATTGTTCAACAGACAAAGTGTGTTTATTAATATAGTAACTATATTAACAGTGACGGTTTTCGAGAAATAGTTATAAATTCTCAAAAGTTTCTATATTTGGAAACCTACTATTTATGGAAAGCTTCCACTTATAGTAAGCTTCTAAGTTAGGAAGTTCAGGTTATAATCTTTAACAAAGATGTTGTACAATCTCGCCCAACTTCGTTGCTAACATGCGAGTCACTCGAATGATCTATTGTTACCGAGCGGCCCAGGATCTCTTGACCAGAATCTAAGTCATGGCATTCGAGATCCACAAGCGTCCCATAATGGTACCAAGGATCACCCTAGGCCACAAGTAGCGGTGACGTTTATAGTCTTTGTACGCTATCTTTAATTATAACCTTCACGTTATAAGTATGTACACGTAACAAGTTATTAATCTACTTATTAGTTATATATATGTAAGTGATAATATACTTAGTGTATTTAAATGTTACTATATAGGTATGTGTATGGGTTATACTAAATATAGTATTATTATTTACATTAATCATCTATTATGTGTCCTATCATAATATGCTACGTACATAGTTATATCTATATGATACATACATATATATATATACTCTTTATTCATTACTATACTTGTGTGTGTTTATAACAATGATATATATATATACATTAAGTGTTACATATAGATAGGCGTAAAATGATACATATATATATATACTCATTACTTTTTATCATTAAGTTTACTAACTTATGTATCTTACATAACGAACATTCATACATACATACACACGTACATATACATACACATATACACCTACATATACACGTATGCATATATTTACATATACACACACACATATACATACAGTGTATACATGCACACACGTACGTATGCATGCATGCATGCACGTACACCATGATCATAACCTAAATTTTAATCACAACTTTACAACTTGACATAAAATCATAAGTTTTTCTATAGCTAATAGTTACTTTCATTAACCCTAATCATCATAACCATAATCATACTCGTTATCACCTTTTAATCATACTTTTAACTATACTTTTACTTTAATCATACCCATTATATTATTATTAATCAATTTTCATTAAACCTACTATTAATAGCTAATTAAAATACTTGATCTTAATCTTTATTATCTATCATAATAATTAACCTTACAACAATTCATAAATCTTTATAACTTTAAACATACTTATTATTCATTCTTCATATTCATAATCTTTATTCATGCAAGATTCATGATCTTAATCTTTTATCAATCTTAATTCATAATCTTTTAATCTTTAACATTACCCATCTCAATTATCATCATTTTCTTTACACATAAATTCATAAGTTCTTATTTGTAGTTATAGCCTAAACTCCACATAAAATCATAATCATTATACATAACATGTTACTTATTAATATATTTGTATGTAATTCAATAAATAACAAAATTAACTAGGGTTTAATGGCTACCTTAACAAGATTGAGAGTAGGATTTATAATGACACGAAAACAAAACAGAAACTGAAACATCAACCCAAGAAATCACGACCCAGATGGAGGTCTGTTTGGGTCAGTCTCACTCGCTAGAAACAGCAGACAGGTACAGCAACAAGTGTGGTCTTTCGGGCTGTTGGAAATCACGACAGGAACACAGAAAAGAAACAACAATTAGTCACACTTAAGCGACCTGTTGTGGATCGAATAAAGCTACAGGACAGAAGCCACTTACATGATGAATTGCAGGTTGATGAGGGCGACTGCGCAGCAGAAACAGAAAAGAAACTTACAGCAGAAACTATGCAGAAGAAAACGCAGCAGGTATGCAGGTGTTTGTAGGCGATTTGCAGCAGGCTTTCTTGGTGTTTCCAGTCGATTTGCAGGAGGGATTGGTGAGGGTTTGTCGACTGCAGGTGAATGGATAGCAGGTTCTTGTATCGACAGGTATTTGAAAGAATGCAGGAAGTGACTAGTCGACTAAAAAGCAGGAGATTTTGGTGACTAAATCCTAGATAAAACATGATGGTTTATATAGATTGTTGGAATCTCCTATTGGCACTATGATTCTTGGGGATTAAGGAAAGTATTAGAGATTAACTAGGATTAAAAGACTTGGTGTTCAAGTTACAAAACTTCCTGCAGAAAGCCTACAGCCGAGTTTTTGTGATGCTTATTTTCTTTTTCTTTTTTTTTTCTTTTTTTTTACGGTATATCCTATTTATTTTTTTATATTATCTTTTATTTATTTATTAATATTAGGTTTGTATTATTTTAATTACATTTTATTTATATATTAGGCCCTAATCTTTTTATAAATTTTCTTTGTTCCAATTTGTTTGTACTAATTTTTATAGTTTATATAATAACACTTTTAAGTGTTAATGTATATATATATATATATATATATATATATATATATATATATATATATATATATATATATATATATATATATATATATATAGTTTGTATAAATAAAGATAATACGCATAAACATAAACTTTATATAACATGAAATATCGATCAAAAGTTAGCATTCGATCAACGGTTGTTAAACAAAGTTTACGAGTACATAAAGTCCTATTAATGGAACAGAAACAATAGGTATAGCAGAAATGAAAAGAAAAATTGAGGGTTGTCATAGTACCTCCCCGTTAATAAAAACTTCGTCCCGAAGTTTTAGGTGGACTTCTCGGATGCATCTGCGGTTGAGAAGAGATGGGGATATTTCCGTCTCATTTGGTCTTCACGTTCCCAGGTATACTCGGGGCCTCGTCGCGAATTCCAACGGACTTTAACAATAGGTATAGTACTTTGTTTCAAGCGTTTCTCAGTTTGATCAACGACCTCAATTGGTTCTTCAATGAAGTGCATCTTATCATCAATGCGAATGTCATCCAAAGGAATAACGAGTGTGTCATCAACAAGACACTTTTTGAGATTTGAGACGTGGAACACGTCGTGTACCTTACTAAGCTCGGCAGGTAGTTCCAATCGATAAGCTACGGGACCAATTCTTTCGATAATCTTGAAAGGTCCAACAAAACGCGGACTTAGTTTGCTTCGTTTACCAAAACGAACGACTCCTTTCCAAGGGGATACTTTCAACATGACTTTATCACCAACTTGGAATTCTAAATCTTTCCGACGAATATCAGCATAGCTCTTTTGTCGGCTGCGGGCAGTTTCAAACCGCTTCTTAATTTGAACGATCTTTTCGGTTGTTTCATGAATGATTTCCGGACCAGTTATTTGTCTATCTTCTGGTTCATCCCAACATAGTGGAGATCTACATTTTTGTCCGTACAAGGCTTCAAAAGGTGCAGCCTTAATACTCGAATGATAACTGTTGTTGTAAGAAAATTCGGCTAAAGGCAAGTGTCTATCCCAACCTTTGCCAAAATCGATAACACAAGCACGAAGCATATCTTCCAATGTTTGGATGGTTCGTTCACTTTGACCATCGGTTTGCGGATGATAAGCAGTACTCATGTCGAGTTGGGTTCCAAGAGCAGATTGTAACGTTTTCCAAAATCTAGAGATAAATCGACTGTCGCGATCAGAAATGATTGAAATAGGGACTCGATGACGCGAGACAATATCTTTGATATAAAGTTGTGACAATTTCTCCATCTTGTCGGTTTCTTTGATTGGCAAGAAGTGTGCAGATTTAGTAAGGCGATCCACTATGACCCATATGGTATCATTGCCATTTGAAGTCTTAGGCAATTTGGTGATGAAATCCATAGTGATACATTCCCACTTCCACTGCGGAATATCCGGTTGTTGAAGTAAACCAGACGGCTTTTGATGCTCGGCCTTGACTTTCAAACAAGTAAGGCACTTGCTCACATAGTCGGCAATATCAGATTTAAGATTAGGCCACTAATAAAACTCTTTCACATCTTGATACATTTTACTAGAGCCCGGGTGAATAGAATACCTAGTCTTATGTGCTTCATCCAAGACTAGTTCTCGAAGATTTCCAAAAATTGGGACCCAGATTCGGTTATTGAAATACCTTATTCCGTTTCCTTTAAGTTCAAGTTGCTTCATGAGACCTTTAAGTCCCTCAAGTTGAACATTTTCTTCCTTCAATGCCTCAAGTTGTGCTTCACGGATTTGGGATGTAAGATTCGTACGAATACGTATGTTTAAAGCTCGGACTCGGATTGGTTTGACACGATCTTTTCTACTAAGGGCATCGGCAACCACATTCGCCTTACCGGGATGATATTTAAGCTCACAGTCGTAGTCATTTAATAACTCGACCCAATGCCTTTGTCTCATGTTTAGTTGCTTCTGATCAAAGATATGTTGAAGACTTTTATGATCGGTAAACACCGTGAATTTAATCCCGTAGAGATAATGTCTCCACATCTTCAATGCGAATACCACCGCTCCTAACTCCAGGTCATGCGTGGTATAGTTCTTCTCATGTTTCTTCAATTGTCTAGATGCATAAGCTATAACTTTGTTACGTTGCATTAAGACACATCCGAAACCTTGATTCGAGGCATCACAATAGATTACAAAATCGTCGTTGCCATCGGGTAATGATAAAATCGGGGCTGTGGTCAATTTATCCTTTAGAACCTTAAAAGCAGATTCCTGTTCTTCGGACCACTCAAATTTCTTCCCCTTGTGAGTTAGCTTGGTGAGAGGCTTGGCTAAAATAGAAAAATCTTTGATGAATCTTCGGTAATAACCAGCAAGTCCTAAAAATTGGCGAATATGTTTCGCACTCTTAGGTACTTCCCAATTCCGAATAGCAGTGATTTTCGCCGGATCGACATGTATTCCTTCACTATCAACTACATGTCCGAGAAATTGTACGGTTCGCAACCAAAATTCACATTTAGAGAACTTGGCATAAAGTTGTTCCTTCTTTAAGAGCTCTAGAATCAATTGCAAATGTTGCTCATGTTCTTTCTCGTTCTTGGAATAGATTAGAATATCGTCGATGAAAACAATCACGAATTTATCAAGATAAGGTTTGCATACACGGTTCATAAGATCCATGAATACAGCAGGAGCGTTGGTTAAACCAAAAGGCATGACAAGAAACTCATAATTCCCATAGCGAGTTCGGAAAGCAGTCTTAAAAACATCAGTTTCCTTGACTCTCAATTGATGATAACCCGACCTAAGGTCAATCTTCGAATAAATACTTGACCCTTGCAGTTGGTCAAACAGGTCATCAATGCGCGGCAGAGGATAACGATTCTTGATGGTTAACTTGTTGAGTTCTCGGTAATCAATACACATTCTCAATGTGCCATCTTTCTTCTTGAAAAATAAAACAGGGGCTCCCCACGGTGACGAGCTAGGACGAATGAAACCTTTCTCCAAAAGTTCTTGTAGTTGGCTAGATAATTCTTTCATTTCGGATGGAGCTAGTCGGTATGGTGCCTTTGCAATCGGTGCAGCACCGGGAGTTAAATCAATTTGAAACTCAACCTGTCGTTGAGGAGGGAGACCAGGGAGTTCTTCGGGGAATACTTCGGGAAAGTCTCTAACCACCGGTACATCTTCAATACGTTTTTCTTCCAGTTCGACTTTCTTAACATGAGCTAAGATTGCTTGATATCCCTTCATTAGATATTTGCGGGTTTTGATACAAGAGATGATATTTAGTTTAGAACCACTTGTCTCTCCTTGAACGATTAGGGTTTCACCATTTTCTAAAGGAATGTTAATGGTTTTCTCATAGCACATGATTGCAGCTCTTAACGGGCGTAACCAATCCATTCCCACGACTACGTCAAAGCTTCCTAACACGACTGGCAATAGGTCGATCTTAAAGTGTTTATCGGCTAGGATCAGATCACAGTTTTTATACACGTTGTCTACTTTCATAACCTTACCATTAGCTACTTCTACAAGTCTTTTAATTTCTAAGGCTTGTGGTTTTTCGGTGAATAAAGCACAAAATTCAGTAGACACATAACTTCTATCGGCACCAGAATCAAATAAAACAGTAGCATAGATGTTGTTAACAAGAAACGTACCCGTTATCACTTCATCATCCTCACGGGCTTCTTCGGCAGTTATCACAAAAGCACAACTCTTAGCATTACCATTGTTACCCTTGTTCTTTGGACACTGATTGCGGAAATGTCCAACTTCTCCACAACCATAGCAAGTTGGAATAAAAGTGTTTGACTTTTTAGCAGGAGTAGCAGAAGCTCTACAATACTTAGCTATATGACCCACCTTCTTGCACTTGGGGCACTGGGCCATACACTTCCCATAATGATGCTTATCACAGCGACTACATTGTGGTTTTGCCCCAGCATAACCACTTCTAGAACCATCGGAAGCTTTCTTGTTTGAACCTTGGCTTGAACCTTGAGATGCTTCAAACTTTCTCTTACCCTCACTAGACTTAGCCTCAGCTTGTTTACTAGCCGCGGCCTTTCTCCTCTTAGCCATCATCAAGTTTTGAGACATAAGTATCACTGCATCTAGAGTCTCCTTACTAGCAGCAATTACGTTTCCTTGAATCTCATCAGGAAGACCTTTTATGTATCGCTCAATCTTCTTTTGTTCAGTGGGAACCATGTCCGGACACAAAGAAACCAACTCTATAAACCTGTTGGTGTAAGCTTCAATGTTAGTACCATTGACCTTCAATTCCCAAAACTCCACTTCTAGCCTTTGAATTTGATTCCTTGGGCAAAATTTATCCGTCATCATTCTTTTCACAACGGCCCATGGAATAGCATTAGCAGCATCTAGCCCCACAGTTTGGGCATAAGTGTTCCACCAAGTCAAGGCAAGGCCACCTAGTGTGTGAGTGGCATACTTCACCTTGTCGACTTCCGCACAGTTACAAATACGAAAGATTGATTCGACTTTTTCGAACCAACGAGTTAGCTCGACTGCTTCCTCATTCCCATTGAAGGATGGAGGCTTACAGTTCATGAACTCTTTGTAGGTACATGATATTGGTGGATTCCCTTGGTTGTTCCCTTGATTATTGTTGCCTTGGGCGGCAGCAAGCAGTTGTTGAAATTGTGCGGGTGTCAAAGTGACGTTTGGGAGGTTGGTAGCACCACGAGTTGCTTGAGCCATGATCTTCAATACATAAAAACAGTATTAGTTGAAGAGTTATGGTGCTAATAAGTTATAAATTTTTAATTAATGCACAAATTTCACACAACAAGTAATAGGGAATATATGTAAGAGAAAACAACGAGATGTAATAAAAACACTTAAATTTTATTAAACATCACAAAGATAACCAACATCTTTTATTACACGGTACGAAACTAGAATAAACACAAAACGAAACTAAGATAGTAGTTTTAGGCAAAGCCTTTACAATGAATGAAAACACTAGTACGGAAATGGAAAAACATGTGCTAGAAGGAAACTATCTAATGGTACTATTTGAAGAAATCTTCAAAATCCTTCATTGACTTATCTTGAAGCGCTTTCATGTCGGCCATCATCTTCCCCAATTGATCTTGGTTCTTCTCGACCTTAGCCAATGGAGCATGAACAGGCGCTTGCTCTTTATCCCCTAGGAGATCTTGAACAGATTTCATGAAATCTTCAAATACTTGGTGCTTTTGCCTTTGGTACTTGATAAAATCAGACATGAAATCAAAGATGCTCTCTTGCTCCTTTTCCAACCTATCTTGGTGTTTAATGATCATTACCAAGTCGGTGGTGTCTTGTCTTTTAGAAGGACCGGGGATAACACTAGTAAGGGTCTCGGGTTCCTTCCTCTTTAGAGAGTGAGGTGAGTCAACCGAGGGCTTGGATTTAGGTTCTTCCTCCTTGTCATCCCTATCATAATTTGCATCAGTGCGGGATTCTCCCTTAGGAGAGGGTGGAGGAGTAGCGGGCGTGTAAACAGGTGATGTGGGTGGTGTAGCAGGTTCATAAACCGGTGATGCGGGTGGAGTAGTAGGTGTGTAGACCGGTGAGTTAACGGATCCTTCAGACTCGTTGTCAGAGATGATGATCGGGCTAACGCGAGACATCTTAAAAGACACGAAAGAACTAAGTTAGGCAAGTTCTAAGGAAGACGCAAAAGCACGAATTAAAATGTAAAGGAAAGTACTTAAAAATCGAGGCAGGAAAGGTTATAGACCTATGGATTACTAAGGCACCCTAACTAACACATAAGGCACACATAAAATGCAATCCTGGTTCTCTATAACAACCTGGCTCTGATACCAATCTGTCACACCCCCTAAATAGAACCAGGGGTAATCTGTGACTAACCAATATCATAACACAAGTGTAAAGCGAGAACGACACTATATGAGACGTTTTAATTAAAAACCAATGTATTAACGCAGCGGAAAGTATTAAGTCATTACAATTTGTAATTCAAAAATGTAAATGTAAATTCAAATGTTTTAATGCAATAATGTAAATGATAATATGCGGACTCCAAAAGCAGCAAAGTCCAAATAGCACACAAGTCTTTAGCAATCTTCATCTGAGACAAAACATGCTTAAAGTGTCAACCAAAAAGGCTGAGTGAACAACATAGGTTTAATATAATGTTTAGACCACAAGATTTAATAATAAAGTTCAATCAGTTCGTTAGTAGTGCTGAGGTGTAGGATATCGAAACTAAACAAGTTACCCTGTGTGATCACTTTATTCGTTCGTGTCGTTAAATCATTATTATGTATCCATTGACCAACGGTCATCCGGATAGAGACGTCGCTCTCAATAGGCCTATTCACAATAATTAAGCTTGCCAAAATTCCAGCAACTAACGATATCATGGCAGGGATTAAGCATGAATCAAAGCATGTCATAGCACAGTTTGAACTAATCAAAATAAAGTTTTCATGTACTTGTGTCTAAGCTTAAAACAGTTTAAAAGCAAGCATGTGTCTCACCCCAAAGTTTCAAATAAGTAATAGAAACAGTTAAAAAGTGGGGCTATAAAGTTCACCTTATTAGTAAGCAAGAAATTCCACGCAAGTTATATGATCGAAGTGTTGAATCGGAGATCTCAACCTAGAGATATAATGTTCAATTAGTTAATGTCGAATAGACATAAGGTTTGTTTATTAATATAATGAATATATTAACAGTGACCGTTATTGTTCAACAGACAAAGTGTGTTTATTAATATAGTAACTATATTAACAGTGACGGTTTTCGAGAAATAGTTATAAATTCTCAAAAGTTTATATATTTGGAAACCTACTATTTATGGAAAGCTTTCACTTATAGTAAGCTTCTAAGTTAGGAAGTTCAGGTTATAATCTTTAACAAAGATGTTGTATAATCTCGCCCAACTTCGTTGCTAACATGCGAGTCACTCGAATGATCTATTGTTACCGAGCGGCCCAGGATCTCTTGACCAGAATCTAAGTCATGGAATTCGAGATCCACAAGCGTCCCATAATGGTACCAAGGATCACCCTAGGCCACAAGTAGCGGTGACGTTTATAGTCTTTGTACGCTATCTTTAATTATAACCTTCACGTTATAAGTATGTACACGTAACAAGTTATTAATCTACTTATTAGTTATATATATGTAAGTGATAATATACTTAGTGTATTTAAATGTTACTATATAGGTATGTGTATGGGTTATACTAAATATAGTATTATTATTTACATTAATCAACTATTATGTGTCCTATCATAATATGCTACGTACATAGTTATATCTATATGATACATACATAAATATATATACTCTTTATTCATTACTATACTTGTGTGTGTTTATAACAATGATATATATATATACATTAAGTGTTACATATAGATAGGCGTAAAATGATACATATATATAAACTCATTACTTTTTATCATTAAGTTTACTAACTTATGTATCTTACATAACGAACATTCATACATACATACACACGTACATATACATACACATATACACCTACATATACACGTATGCATATATTTACATATACACACACATATACATACAGTGTATACATGCACACACGTACGTATGCATGCATGCATGCACGTACACCATGATCATAACCTAAATTTTAATCACAACTTTACAACTTGACATAAAATCATAAGTTTTTCTATAGCTAATAGTTACTTTCATTAACCCTAATCATCATAACCATAATCATACTCGTTATCACCTTTTAATCATACTTTTAACTATACTTTTACTTTAATCATACCCATTATATTATTATTAATCAATTTTCATTAAACCTACTATTAATAGCTAATTAAAATACTTGATCTTAATCTTTATTATCTATCATAATAATTAACCTTACAACAATTCATAAATCTTTATAACTTTAAACATACTTATTATTCATTCTTCATATTCATAATCTTTATTCATGCAAGATTCATGATCTTAATCTTTTATCAATCTTAATTCATAATCTTTTAATCTTTAACATTACCCATCTCAATTATCATCATTTTCTTTACACATAAATTCATAAGTTCTTATTTGTAGTTATAGCCTAAACTCCACATAAAATCATAATCATTATACATAACATGTTACTTATTAATATATTTGTATGTAATTCAATAAATAACAAAATTAACTAGGGTTTAAAGGCTACCTTAACAAGATTGAGAGTAGGATTTATAATGACACGAAAACAAAATAGAAACTGAAACAGCAACCCAAGCAATCACGACCCGGATGGAGGTCTGTTTGGGTCAGTCTCACTCGCCAGAAACAGCAGACAGGTGCAGCAACAAGTGTGGTCTTTCGGGCTGTTGGAAATCGCGACAGGAACACAGAAAAAAACAACAATTAGTCACACTTAAGCGACCTGTTGTGGATCGAATAAAGCTGCAGGACAGAAGCCACTTACATGATGAATTGCAGGTTGATGAGGGCGACTGCGCAGCAGAAACAGAAAAGAAACTTACAGCAGAAACTATGCAGAAGAAAACGCAGCAGGTATGCAGGTGTTTGTAGGCGATTTGCAGCAGGCTTTCTTGGTGTTTCCAGTCGATTTGCAGGAGGGATTGGTGAGGGTTTGTCGACTGCAGGTGAATGGATAGCAGGTTCTTGTATTGATAGGTATTTGAAAGAATGCAGGAAGTGACTAGTCGACTAAAAAGCAGGAGATTTTGGTGACTAAATCCTGGATAAAACACGATTGTTTATATAGATTGTTGGAATCTCCTATTGGCACTATGATTCTTGGGGATTAAGGAAAGTATTAGAGATTAACTAGGATTAAAAGACTTGGTGTTCAAGTTACAAAACTTCCTGCAGAAAGCCTACAGCCGAGTTTTTGTGATGCTTATTTTCTTTTTCTTTTTTTTTCTTTTTTTTTACGGTATATCCTATTTATTTTTTTTATATTATCTTTTTTATTTATTTATTAATATTAGGTTTGTATTATTTTAATTACATTTTATTTATATATTAGGCCCTAATCTTTTTATAAATTTTCTTTGTTCCAATTTGTTTGTACTAATTTTTATAGTTTATATAATAACACTTTTAAGTGTTAATGTATATATATATATATATATATATATATATATATATATATATATATATATATATATATATATATAGTTTGTATAAATAAAGATAATACGCATAAACATAAACTTTATATAACATGAAATATCGATCAAAAGTTAGCATTCGATCAACGGTTGTTAAACAAAGTTTATGAGTACATAAAGTCCTATTAATGGAACAGAAACAATAGGTATAGCAGAAATGAAAAGAAAAATTGAGGGTTGTCATAAAAAGTCAGGCCACACCCCTATAAATTCGCAGTTTGGTGATCGATTAAACATCCATCTATCTCTCTATCTCACTCGTATAATATATATATATATATATATATATATATATATATATATATATATATATATTATATTATAATTTTAATTTTAATTTTAAATTCTAATAATAAGGGTATGTTAGCGAATGTTGTAATTGTGTAAGACGAAATTCTGTCCGTGTAACGCTACGCTATTTTTAATCATTGTAAGTTATGTTCAACCTTTTTAATTTAATGTCTCGTAGCTAAGTTATTATTATGCTTATTTAATGCCGAAGTAATCGTGATGTTGGGCTAAATATTAAAATTGGGTAATTGGGCTTTGGACCATAATTGGAGTTTGGATAAAAGAACGACACTTGTGGAAATTAGACTATGGGCTATTAATGGGCTTTATATTAACTAAATGATACCTCGTTAATTTAATATATAGACTTATAATTTGACGTATTTATATATAACCATATACGCTTGACTGGGTACGGTGGGCGGGATATCTATAAATACCAATAATTGTTCATTTTACCGGATACTGAACTGGATTAATAGTTAATGGACTAGTTGAAACAGGGGTGGATTACATTCAAGGGTAATTGGTGTCATTGTTAACAAAGTAATAAAACCTTGGATTACACGCAGTCGATAACCTGGCGTATTCATTAAACAAAGTATTAAGACCTTGTTACAATTCGAATCCCCAATTAGTTGGAATATTTGACTTCGGGAATAAGAATAATTTGACGAAGACTTCCGTATTTTATGATTATGACTGATGGACTATTATGGACAAATCCGTATGGACATATCGAATAATCCAGGACAAAGAACAATTAACCCATGGTAATAAACTAAAATCAACACGTCAAACATCATGATTACGGAAGTTTAAATAAGCATAATTCCTTTATTTCATATTTAATTGCACTTTTAATTATCGCACTTTTATTTACTGTCATTTTATTTAATTGAACTTTTAATTATCGTACTTTTTAATTATCGCAATTTTATTTTTGTTATTTACTTTACGCTTTAAATTAAGTCTTTTATGTATTTAATATTTTACATTAGGTTTTAACTGCGACTTAAGTTTTAAAATCGACAAACCGGTCATTAAACGGTAAAAACCCCCTTTTATAATAATAATACTACTTATATATATTTTTGTATTTTTACAATTATAAGTTAAAAAATATAGCGTTAAACTTGGCGAGTTCCCTGTGGACGAACCGGACTTACTAAAAACTATACTACTGTACGATTAGGTATACTGCCTATAAGTGTTGTAGCAATGTTTAGGTATATCCACTCTATAAATAAATAAATCACTTGTGTAAAATTGTATCGTATTTAATAGTATTTTGTAGCAAAAAAATATAACTATTTTGTATACACCTCTACGCACATCAAGTATATTTTTGGCGCCGCTGCCGGGGAAATTAAAACGCCGAAAGCGCAACGCTATAAAAAAAAGATTTTTTAAGTTCTTTGTATAAAAAATATACGTTTTAAATATTAAAAATACAAAAATATAAAAAGAAAAATAATATATATATATTTAAGAGTTGTTCAAAAATATATAAAATTATAAAATATTTCTATTTCTATTTTTATTTTGTAAAAATATAAGTTTTATTTAATTTATATAAATACTTTTTATAAATATTAAAACATAAAATTAAAACAGAAAAAATATATATATATATATATATATATATATATATATATATATATATATATATATATATATATATATATATATATATATATATAAATCAATCGGCCCGGTACTGTTGAAGCCCAATTCCTGGCCTGGAAACCTAACCCATGCGATCACATGAGCCCGAAGGCAAACATCCATGCGACCGCATGAACCTGTCTGACACGCCACAGTTTGACTTCCTACTGCAATAATTACGGAGTATATTATTATTATTATTATTAAAACCCTAATTAGGGTTTAGTTTTTAATTATTTAGTTTAGTTTTATTATTTAATTTGTATTATTAAGTTTATTTAGCTTTATAAATATATAAAAATTAATACTTTTATAAAATAATAATATAAAAATAATATTTTTATAAAAATTGTAATTTTTACAACTTTAAGTTTATTTTTTTATATTTTGAATCTTTTTATTTGTTTTAGTGTAATATTTGTATTTTTCGTTCGTAACTAGTTTTAAGATATAGTATTTGCCATAGTTATTTTTATTTCTAGATTTTTAGGCTTTGCCGTAAAATCCATTAAGTGCTTTTTCTTTAGACTAAGATTTAGGTGCTTTAGAATTTTGCGACGCCATTTTATAAATTTTAGTACTTTTTAAGTTTATACTGTTTTGAATATAGAATTCCTTTTAAGCTTTAATATTTTTAGACACAACTTTTAATTCTTAGTTTTTAGACTTTTAAGTTTCGACGCGCTACGTTCTTTTTATTATTTTTCGACCTTTTATTTTTCGACGCGCTCTTTTTCTTTCTTATTTCTCGCCGCTCTAGTTTTTAGGATTTAGAATTTTCTATTTCTTCTCTACAATTTCTTTAAATTTCAACGAAAAATTATTTTAAGTGGTTAAATTGATAGACATCCAAATTTTCTGCTTCGTAGTAATAGTTGGATTTGTTAGTGGCTGAGTTGTGAGCTTCCGATTTAAAGGGTTCTGGCTCCCTGCTGGATCTATTGGCTATTCGAAACGTGGGCAAAAGCATAAAAGTCTATTATTTTGATAACTTATATAATTTTTTATCTTTTATAACTAATAGGATATTCAATGAATACACCGAGCAAAATGTTCACCACCTTTTGTGCGTTCACCACCTGTAACTCGATCAAGACATCTAGCCAATATTGTCGCCGTTGATTTTTCTTTAGAAACGTCATTCAGTCGACCAAGTACTCCAATTCAAAATTTTGATAATCCATTTTTTGAACCAGACCTCACAATTGAGAATCCGAAGGATATTCAGGGATAATTCAGAGATCCTGAACCATTAATCTTTCCTCCGGAACCACCAATCATTCAAACAGAAATTGTCGAGGAACCAACCATTAAATCAGAATCCTCTAGTGATTCAGATTCAACAAATTCAATCATGGAAAATCTGGAACCTCTAAGTATGGAAGACCGAATGCGAGTTAAACGCACTGGCCAAGGTCACGCAATTACTCAACCAGACATTAATGCGCCATATTATGAAATTAAAGGACAAATCCTACACATGGTAAGTAATCAATGCCAATTTAGTGGTGCACCGAAGGAAGATCCAAATGAACATCTTCGTATCTTTAATAGGATCTGTACTCTATTTAAAATAAGAGAAGTGGAGGATGAACAGATATATCTCATGTTATTTCCCTGGACTTTAAAGGGAGAAGCCAAAGATTGGTTAGAATCGTTACCTGAAGGGGCGATTGATACATGGGATGTTTTAGTTGAAAAATTTCTTAAACAATTCTTTCCAGCATCTAAAGCCGTAAGACTTCAAGGAGAAATTGTTACGTTCACGCAAAAGCCAAATGAAACTCTATATGAAGCATGGACAAGATTTGGAAAGTTATTGAGAGGATGTCCGCAACATGGTTTAGACACTTGTCAAATAGTACAAATATTCTACCAAGGATGCGACATCACTACAAGAAAAGACATCGATATAGCAGCTGGTGGTTCCATTATGAAGAAAACAGCAACTGACGCTTACAAAATTATTGATAACACTGCTTCCCACTCACATGAGTGGCATCAAGAAAAAGATATCGTTAGATCATCTAAAGCAGCTAGAGCCGATTCTAGCCATGACTTTGATTCCATTTCCGCAAAGATAGATGCTGTCGAGAGACGAATGGAAAAGATGACTAAAGATATTCACTCAATACGAATTAGTTGTGAGCAGCGTGGAGGACCACATTTGACAAAAGATTGTCTCAGTATTGAACTAACAATGGAACAAAAAAAGAATGTTTCATACATAAACCAAAGGCCTGGAAATAATTATCAGAATAATTATCAACCACCAAGACCAATCTACAATCAAAATCAGAACTATAACCGAAATGTTCCATACAACAACCAACAAGGTCCTAACAATCAACAAGTATCCAATAATACTTACAATCAGTAAAGACCTATTTTTTAAAATAAACCACCACAAACCAATGATAAAAAGCCAAATTTAGAAGATATGATGTCGAAGCTCGTTGAATCTCAAAATCAATTTTTCACATCTCAGAAACAAACCAATGAACAAAATGCTCAAGCATTTAGAAATCAACAAGCTTCGATTCAAAATTTGGAACAAGAAGTAAGTAACCTAGCAAGGTTAATAGGTGAAAGGAAACCGGGAAGTCTACCTAGTGATACAAATGCTAACCCCCGGAATGAAACAGCTAAAGCCATTACCACAAGAAGTGGTATTACACATAAACCACTTGAAATACATGTAATTTCTGATGATTCTATTCCTACTACACAAGAACCACAGCCTGAGCAAGATAAGGAAACAGAACCGGTAGTTGAGAAGGTTAATGCAGATAACACAGTTAAGGCTAAACCTTATGTTAAACCATACCAACCACCACTTCCTTAACCTAGTAAAATGAGAAAAGAGAGACTTGAAGTCGAGCAATCCAAATTCTTGGATATGTTTAAACAGATAAATGTTAATCTTCCTTTCATTGATGTAATATCAGGAATGCCTAGATATGCCAAATTCTCGAAAGATCTAATCACAAATAGAAAGAAAATAGAAGAACTCTCGGCTGTTACTATGAATGCTAATTGTTCTGCAGTGCTGTTGAATAAAATACCAGAAAAATTATCAGATCCAGGAAGTTTCACAATTCCATGTTTTCTGGGTAGTCTTAGTTCAATAGAAGCATTGACAGACTTAGGTCTAGTATAAATTTAATGCCGTATTCACTATACGCTAAACTAGACCTTGGAGAATTGAAACCAACACGAATAAGCATACAACTAGCCGATCGATCAGTAAAATATCCTAGAAGGATAATGGAGAACATGCTAGTTAAAGTTGGTACTTTAGTATTTCCAGTAGATTTTGTTATTCTAGACATGGAAGAAGATTTTCGAGTTCCTCTCATATTAAGAAGACCATTCTTAAACACGGCTAAAGCAATAACAGATGTGTTTGGTAAGAAACTGACCCTAAGTATAGAGGACGAGAGTGTTACCTTTTCTGTTGATAGAGCCATGCAACAACCGCAATCTGCAGATGATACATGTTATTATATTCAAACTATAGATTCACATGCAGAATTATTAGAAGAATTTTCATAATTACAAGGAACAGGAGAATGTTCTTTAGGAGAAGGAACTGAACCAATTGATGAAACTGAAATGTTAGCTACACTTATGGCTAATGGATATGAACCGACAACAGAAGAAATTCAAATGCTAAAAGAAGAAGACGGATATCGATATAAATCATCGATAGAAGAATCACCGACATTATAGTTAAAGCCACTTCCAAACCATTTGGAATATGCTTATTTACATGATGAATCTAAATTACCTGTAATAATATCGTCTTCTCTTACTGAAAATGAAAAATCTCAACTCATTACTGTGCTAAAAGCTCATAAACCAGCTATTGCATGGAAGATTCATGATATTAAAGGCATAAGTCCTTCGTATTGCACACATAAAATCCTTATGGAAGAAGGTCATAAAACGTATGTGCAACGCCAACGAAGACTAAATCCTAATATGCAAGATGTTGTTAAGAAAGAAATTATTAAACTGCTAGATGCAAGTTTAATTTATCCAATCTCTGATAGTCCATGGGTAAGCCCAGTTCAATGTGTACCTAAGAAGGGTGGCATGACTGTCATCACAAATGAAAAAAATGAGCTTATTCCTACTAGGACTGTAACAGGATGGCGTGCCTGTATTGATTATAGAAAATTAAATGACGCCACCAGAAAAGATCACTTTTCCTTACCTTTCATTGATCAAATGTTAGAAAGATTAGCCGAAAATAGTTATTATTGTTTTCTTGATGGTTTTTCCAGATATTTTCAAATTCCAATAGCACCCGAGGACCAAGAGAAAACCACGTTCACGTGCCCTTATGGTACTTTTGCTTACAAACGCATACCATTTGGACTTTGTAACGCCCCTGCAACTTTTCAAAGGTGCATGATGGCGATTTTTTACGATATGATAGAAGAATGCATGGAAGTTTTCATGGATGACTTTTCAGTCTTCGGTGATACATTTGAATCATGTCTAGTTAATCTTGAACGAATGCTTATTAGATGCGAACAATTAAATCTAGTACTTAATTAGGAGAAATGCCATTTCATGGTTCAAGAAGGCATCGTTCTTGGTCATATTTCAAAGGAAGGAATTGAAGTGGATAGAGCTAAAGTAGATGTGATTGCTAAACTTCCACATCCCACAAATGTTAGAGGAGTTAGGAGTTTTCTAGGGCATGCCGGTTTTTACCGACGTTTCATAAAAGATTTTTCTAAAATTGCCACTCCTATGAATAAACTCCTAGAAAAGGATGCTCCATTCATCTTTTCAGATGAATGCATCAAATCTTTTAATATTCTTAAAGAAAAACTCACTAATGTGCCGATCATGATAACTCCAAATTGGAATCTACCGTTTGAACTTATGTGCGATGCAAGTGATTTTGCAATGGGAGCCGTTTTAGGACAAAGGATTGAAAAACGATTTCAACCTATATATTATGCTAGTAAGACGTTACAAGGAGCACAAATGAATTATACAACTACTGAAACAGAACTCCTTGCTATTGTCTTTGCTTTTGACAAATTTCGTTCATATCTCGTTCTAGCTAAAACGGTGGTCTATACCGACCATTCTGCTCTTAGATACATATTTTCGAAACAAGATGCTAAACCAAGATTAATCCGTTGGATCTTACTCTTACAAGAGTTTGATATTGAAATCCGAGACAAAAAGGGAGCAGAAAATCTCGCCGCTGATCATCTTTCTCGTCTTGAAAATCCTGAATTAGAAGTTCTAAATGAATCGACCATACAAGACAACTTTCCTGATGAATATCTATTGAAGATAGATTATAATGAAATTCCATGGTTTGCAGACTATGCAAATTACTTAGTATGTGGATTCCTTGAAAAAGGATTATCGTACCAAAAATGAACGAAATTTTTTAGTGATATAAAACACTATTTCTGAGAAGATCCACATTTGTTTAAAAATTGTCCCGATGGAATAATACGCCGATGTGTATTCGGAGATGAAGCTAGTAAAATCTTAAACCATTGTCACACATGACCAACATGAGGGCATTATGGGCCTCAGCTCATAGCAAGAAAAGTTTACGATGCTGGATTCTATTGGCCTACAATTTTCAAAGACGCACACCTTCTTTGTAAATCCTGTGATGCTTGTCAAAGGGCCGGAAAAATAAGTCAACGTGATGAAATGCCACAAAATGTCATTCAAGTATGTGAAGTATTTGACATTTGGGGTATTGACTTTATGGGTCCATTTCCAAAATCTCATAATAATCTCTACATTCTCGTTGCCATTGATTATGTATCTAAATGGGCGGAAGCACAAGCTCTCCCGACTAACGATGCACGAGTTGTAGTCAAATTTTTAAAATGTCTTTTTGCAAGGTTCGGAACACCGAAAGCTTTAATAAGTGATCGGGGTACTCATTTCTGTAATAATCAACTTGAGAATGTTCTCAAAAGATATGGAGTAACTCATAAAATCTCAACCGCTTATCATCCACAAACAAGTGGACAAGTTGAAAATACCAACCGAGCTTTAAAACGTATTCTAGAGAAAACCGTAGGATCAAATCCGAAGGAATGGTCTATGAAATTGGAGGATGCACTCTGGGCTTTTAGAACAGCCTACAAAACTCCAATTGGAACCACACCTTTTAAACTCGTTTACGGAAAATCATGTCATCTTCCAGTAGAAATTGAACACAAAGCATTTTGGGCTTTGAAGACATGTAATCTTGATTTACATGAAGCCGGACGTTTACGATTAAGTCAACTAAACGAATTAGAAGAATTAAGACATGAAGCATACGAAAATTCGTTAATCTATAAAGAAAGAACGAAGAAATGGCATGATAAAAGAATCAGAAGTTCAAAAGAATTTAAAGAAGGAGACAGAGTTCTTCTTTTCAATTCACGATTCAAGCTATTTCCTGAAAAATTGAAATCAAGATGGTCTGGACCATTTATAGTCAAAAGAGTTTTCCCATACGGAACAGTAGAATTAATAAATTCAAATGGGATTGAATTTAAGGCTAATGGTCACAGAATTAAACATTACATACATGGTCCGATGGAAGTTGACAATGAAGTTAATCACAATTTCAACACCACATCTAACTAAGTGTGGGGAGGTTCGAATCTTTTTAGGGTAATATGTATTTCTGTTAGAGTTAGATATTCTGTTTTCATGTAGTTTTCGAAAATGGAATCCGTATGGTCTTTCCCTAGCAAACCCTAAAGAACTAGTCTTCTCCCCCCATTCTGAATTTTTATTTTTCTAGGTTTTACAAGATGAAGAATTCCTTTGATCTAAACCATGGTCTAATGCTACATGCTATGATTACTAAACATAATAATGACACACTTCCGAGTGAACTGGTATCATTTATAAGAGACAAAATGGATGGAGTAAGAAAAGAACTCAGAAAAGATCATCATAAGATACATTTTGGTAAAGGAAAATCAAAATCCGCAACAAAAAGAAGAGCACGACACCTTGAAAGATGTTATAAATGCGGAAAATGGTCACACGAAGGAAAATGCTCGACGAATCAGACATATTCCAATACTGAGTTCGTTACTTTATGTAGAGAAGGACCGTTCATATGTTTCAAAGAAAAATCGTTGAATGCTCGAGGTTATGCCTATGTAGCTATGGAAAACCAATTAGTCCGACTATCTTATGAATGGGCTAAAGCAAGTCACTGAGAATTCTCTCTCACAGGTAAGTATGTACAGTTTTTATTTTTATTTTATTGCTTTTAACCTTTTGATAGTAAACGCTAAATCGTTCGCTATAAAGTATTAAATTGGTATTCAATAAAATTAGGTTCTGCAACCGAAATTATTGATATCATACAAAAATTTATTACATCACTACGAAATTTACCGTTTATTCTTAAGGTATAAATATCTTTAATCAATCAACCCAAAATATTTCAAAAATTCGTCAGGAGTAAAACTAGGTCGTTGAACTGAAATTACTTTACCGAAAAGAGGGGTGTATATTTTTGACAATATTTGATTGATTAAAGTGGGATAAAAGACCAAAAAGATTTTTAATTTTTAATTTTTACCATGTTTTTAAAATTAATATATAAATATTCAATTAATATTGTAAACTTTTTAAAATCAATATATTTAAGTTTGTAAATATTTGAAAAATTTATGTTTTTAATATAAGTTTGTATGTATAAAAACAAAATTATAATATAAATTTGGTGTGAATTTTTAAAATTTTAATAATATGAATTTTTAATTTTATGCATTTTAAATTTAAGTTTGGTGTGAATTTAAAAACAAAAATTTACTTTATTTCACTAAGATAAAAATATGATTTTTAAAATTCGTCGTGAGTTGAAAACTAGGTCGTTGAACCGAAATTGCTCTACCCAAGGGAGGGACGAGAACTTTTATTATCATTATTTTTAATCTTATTGAATTAAAGTATGCCCAAAAAAAAACCCAAAAATCTTTGCTTTTAAAACTGAGCTTTGAATTGACAAATTTAAAAATTTTGTCGAGGGACGGACTAGGACAATGATCCGAAACGCCCTCATCCTAAAAAGAAACAAAATTTTAAATTTAATTAATTATTTGTTTTAATAAGTTAAAGGTTTTATAAAAAAAAAAAAAAAAAAAAAAAAAAAGGGACCTCATGCGATCGCATGAGATTTACCCTGTAACCTCATGCGATCGCATGAGGCTGGAAAACTAGCCAGAAACATAAAGCTCAGCGAGCTGCTGCTCTTTCACAAACACACACAAATACGCAAATACCTCCCAAACTCTCTCAATTTTCATCAATTTTTCACCAAAATTCACCAAATTTCTTGCTACAATCCGCCCTAAACATTAATTTGATAAGAAGTTTATCAAGAAGGGTAACAATTTCGCTCCTAAACCTTTTTAAAATTTGATTTTTAGTGTTCTTGAGCTATATTTTTCCTAATTTGATTTTGTTAATTTCTAGTGTAATTAGAGTTAAATTGTTAGTATTTTATGCATGTATAACCTAGATTGATGCTATTTAACATGATTTGAAGCCAAAAACTTCAAAATTTTTAGGAATCTAGGGTTTGTGTTCTTGAGCAATTTGGGGCTTTTTGATATAAACAGGTTATGGCCGATTTTTATCATGAATTATTGCTAAATTAAGTAGTGTAACATGTTTAGGTAACTAAATGATCCAAACTTTGATCCTAAACATGATTTTTGAGAATTAAAGTGGACTTTTTAGGTATAAAATTCATGAACTTGATTAAATTGATGTAAATGCCATTTGAAACTTGTTTAATTGCTAGTAATGGTTATTTTAACATGTTATTTGAGTTGAATGCTTATGAACTTTGTAAACATTTTCATATATGCTTACTTGAAAAAGTGTAGAATTGTAAAAATTGTGAAAATGCGTATAAGTTTAATTTTGATTGAACATGTTATTATAATTATTTTAAGTTGTTATTTTGCTAACACTAATGCATATTTGGATGCACACATTTTGTGTTTAATGTGTTTTGCATAGATTTACTAATACTGATGGTGCATCATCATCATCTAGACAACCTGCTCCAGAACCTGAACCAGAAATGCAATACGAGCCAGAACCTGAACAAGAACCACAACAGGAACAACAACAGCAACCTGATGAATACGTACCTTATTATGATCCGCTACAATTTGTTGATGCCTTTATAGTATTTCCGATGCATCCGCCAGTAGAATACCCAACGATTCCTGAACACACGTTGCATCCTAATCTGAGATTTGATAGAAGCTGGAGAGATTACCCAACATATCAAAGTAACAAATTCAAACTGATACCGAAAAATGTAGAAGTGCCGAGGGTAATCGATTGGGAGCCTTTAGAAAGGGTCCAACTAGTTAACTCAGTTAGGGAGCATCTGATCCAAAGGTATGGCAGTTCTCCTTTTTCCGATTGAGAACGTTTATTCACTATTCGTAGACCTGTATATAAGGAATGGTGCATTGAGCTTATGAGTACTATAGCGTTAAATGCAGATGTAGATAGATTAGATAATAGAAGTTTTCTTATATTTATACTTGGCCGTAGGATGTACAGGATGTCCATGCTGGACATGGCCAGGGCTTTGCAGATATATACTCCTGGTGAATTACTACTACCCGATTGTATGAATTTGATTTATCGTGGTGAAAGGGTAGATAGGAATTTTGACGCGAACGCCGTCTGGAGGCGTATGTCAGATTATAATGTTTTTACTCTGGGAGGAAAACACTCCTACTTACATATTAACAAAGCCGAGCTTCGTATATTTCATAGATTTTTGGCTAACTCGATTACACAGAGAGGTCACAATAAGGAGAAAATGACCTTACATGATTTATTTTACCTAAAGTGTATTCGAGACCCAAGAGGCTTTGTTAATATCCCTTACTGTGTTGGTTTTTATTTGTCTAAAATGGTAGAAGGAATACAGGAAGGGGGAATAATAGGAGGAGGTATTTTTGTTACTCTTATTGGAGAGTATTTGGGTGTAGATAGGGATCAAGGAGGTCCACTTTTGGAATGTAGGGAACAGGTTGAGCCTTTAGGATTGAGGGTTTATCAGGGTGCTAAGGTATTAAAAAGCAGACGCAATCAGGCAATACCATATGTTGGTAGTCATCCTCAGGTAGAGAGAGGTTCAGATGAGGAAATGAAGGAAGCGGATGACATTAGGGATGTCATTAGGGAGGCTATGACTGACGTCTACCAGCGTGTAGATGAAGTAGATATGACAAACGGGGAGAGATTTAGTCGGATGGAGCAGTGGCAAGCCCGGAATGAGTACGAGCATTCCAGGCAATGACAGCATGATAGATGGGACTATCATCAGCGTCAGATCATGAGCCGGCTGTCACCTCAGGATCACTACGTACTGACCCGACCTGCTTACTATCCTCCACACCAGCCCGAGATGAGACCACCATATACTCTCTAGGACCCTAACCAGGCCTATCAGTACACCTATCACTAACCATGGAACCCGGATGATGACATGAACTCCCCTATCCAGATTGATATAGTTCCTGTTGGTGATTTCTATGATTTTTATCTTTTTATTATTTCTATTTATTTATGTTTAAACACATTATATTTTGATACTTTTATGTAAGTTTAATATTTCTATTATGTTGTACTAATATTTCATATTTGATTTGAAAGTGGGATTTAAAGTCCCATTTCAAATTACCATGCATGTTTATATTTGTATGTATGTATATTATCAATTGTATACAACAGGGTAAAACAGCGCATTTTCAAAGACTGGCATTAAGTTCAGCAAAAGCTACTAATTTTGACGACAAAATGAAAAACAAATGTAATGTAACAACAAGATGGAATGAACAAATGATGTGCACCATTTATCATTCAACAAACAAACGCCAATATGTTTGGAAAAACTTTGGTAAAATTTAATCATTTTTCTACGCTAATCACCCTCAATAATTTAAATTGTTACTGATTTCTTGTAAATGAGGGCATTGCAAGATCTTAAGTGTGGGAAGGGGTTAAATTCTTTCAGATTTTTAAAATTTTTAACTTATACACTTGGTTACCATTAAAAATACTAGTAATGCAGTAGTTGTATTAGAATCTAGTGCTCTCTGATAATAAAGAACAGCCCTAGTCTTATATACTGACTACCAATTCTAGTAAAATTTTTCAAAATTTTCAATTAAATGAACTCAAAATCATGTTTATATATATTTATGAACCATAAAACTAGGTGTTAATACCGAAATTAGTGTTACCTCGGAAAGGACATAAATTGAGAAACAACTCAAAATGTTAGAATTTATTTAAAATGGAATAGAGGACAATAAAAAGGCAAAGAAAATAAAAGCCAAGTGTGGAAAAAATTTACCAAGTTATTTAAAACATATATCACATATTTTTGTAACAAATAATTGAATATACTTTTGCTTTGGACTAAACTAATTTGTTTTACCCGGAAAACTGTAATATATTTGAAAGAAAGATGGGGCTACACGATGAATCAATTCCATCATTAAAAGGAAGTAAAGTCTTTCGAAAAAGAAAAGCGCTTCTTGATTTAGGTCAGGAAGTTGTGGTCCAGACCAGCTGTAGGTTGACAAAAAATCTAGAAAAGTCATCACTAAAATCAGCAGGAAATTCACGGACCTCAGCATCAAATAGGGTCGCCAAGTGGTCAGACTTATTCTAACCATGAGAGGATCTGTCTCGTAAAATGGGGAGGGCGCCGTGCAAATTAGCTTGATAAGACTAATGAATCAGACCTCCAGAAAAGAATAATCTCCTTAAAGATCAAAAATTAGCTTTTAAGCCATATATTACTCAATCCTAGAGATTGACTTTAAAGATTGAGAATTACAAACTCATGAAATTCAATGATATCTAAACTCGAGCTTGAACGAGAAAATATTTTGATCAAAATTACAAACCGATTTGTTTTCTGAAAACCCATTTTTAATGCGTTCATTACCATTGAACATAAAATCCTAGGAATTAACCTGAAATTCATTAGGTCACCTGAACCAAATCGGGTGTCAACTGTAAGAACGGTGGTTGCATAGCATGGTCAAAGACAGGACCTTGTGCCAGACCGAAAAACTATAGGGTGAGCTTTACTATTGCTCCTACAAAGGATAGTAATTGCATCCGACACGATATTGACCATAATTAAAAGCATGTCAGGGGACATTGCCTTAACAGTTGCTTGTTCAACGCTTTCTGTAACGACCCTGGAATTTTCCAACGTTTATTTATTAATAATTATTATTATTAATACGTGTGATTAAACGAATGTATGTTATTACATTTACATGTTGCCATGACTAAACGTACTTGACTTTAATTTCTCGAAACGTCTTTGTGACACCCGGAACTTTCACGAATAATATTTCTAGATATTATTTGGATTCATGATTAATTTTATTAATCATTTTAATTAACTATGGTGACTAGTTAGTTACTTGGGCTTTAATTGGTTTAACTTGTGATTTATTTGAACTTGGGCTTTGTTAGTGTAATGGACTCATGTTATTGGACTTCCAAGCCCACCCTACTTCTTAGTTGGACTAGTTAGCCCATGTCCTACACTTGTAAGTATCAATTAGATGGAGACTACTTAGTTTAATACTTGAAGGAATCTAGTTACCATAATCCCCATGCACATACCTCTATTAACCACACTTTTTCAAGCTTTACAAACAAGTAACCATTAAACATTTGCCTTCCCCTTTTTTTGCTGCAGAAAAACCGTAGGCCATATGGCCTTGGAGGGAGGTTTTGATTTCATTTTTTTCTATTACTCTTTCACTTGTATTCATCATTCATTTTCACACACTTTACTTGCAAAATCCTCTCAACTTTTCTCTCATCTCTTTCTCTCTTTTGCTCTCAAATATTGTAAGTTACATGATACTTTTTCTCTTCCTTTCTTCTTGTAAAAACTGAAATCTAACAACCCATAATCATCATCATCACTTGTTGTTGTTGTAGTTAATTACTTGTTGTTTACATACTTGTTGATGATTACTTACTAGTTAACAAGAATCAAGCTTTCTAGTTTGAATTCTTCTTTTTATCTTGTACTAACAAGAACAACAAGAACTAACTTACTAGTTTATGTTCTACATATGTTGCATCAAAAGATTTAAGTTCATGGTTGTATAAAATCATACTTGTAAGTCATGGAAGTAAACTTAAAGTTTACTTTACTTAAAGATCAACTTTGGTTGAATCTTTAAAAGTATGAACAACCATGAATCTTTTTCTTGTTTATTTAAGCTTACTTCTTCAATTTATGCACTTTAATTTCATGTAGTTAGTTTATATGGTCAAGTACTACAAGTTAGTCTTGATCTCATATCTCTTGAACAAATTAAGTTAACTTTGAAAGTTCAAGAACACACAAATAAGTTTTCTTTAAATATAACTTTGGATCTAGACTTTTGAGTCTTGGATCTTCAAGATCAAACTAAGAACTATGTTCTACTACTTATGATCTTGATTAGTTAGTTAACTTTCAAGTTTATAGTTCATGTAAGTGTCAAACCTAAGACTTTGATGTAACTTTGGTTCATCAAACTACATGCAACTCTTAAGTGAGTTGTGCTTCATGTCTTAGACTTGCACTAGGGTTATGATGGTCAAGACTTGGTTAAGATGACGTAAACACACCCATGAGTTGTACACTTGAAGCTATATGCATCAAGGATGAGAACCATGATGAACATCAAACACCAAGACCACCGGAACCCTTTTAAACTTACTGTTTCTGTCCAAAACTTTCTGACCTGATGCTTCTGGAACATACCAGTATACCTGAGCTGTTCTAACCTTGATTTTTAGATATAACTTTTCTAGTAGATAACTTTTCATATAGGACTCGTCTTAATCCGAGTTACGGTTTAGGATTTATGGCCCTCCGATCGTTACTATGTCCTTTAACGTTGTGCAGAAATTTCTGACCTACTCGCACTTAGACCGTCGCCACAGTCAAAGCAAGACGAGTTTGATTCTGTAAATTTTACCACACTTAAGGGACTCATAGATGGAGCCATGGCCACTGGTCTCACCTTAATTCAGTAAGGGTAGAGGCCGTGGTGACTGACTGAAGTCAGACTTTGTTGAAAACTACTTTCATAAACGAAACTTACTTTACGCCTTTTGTTTGATGATGAATGATGATGACCCTTAAGACCTTAATTACATACTTTTAAACCTATTAAGACGATTTACTAACTTAGTACTATTTGACTTAGGTTGAGGACTTCGGACCATTTACTTGCACACCTTTCCCGACTACTACTTTACCGCTACATATCATTGTGAGTTATAGCATTCCCTTTTTACTTTAACTATTTTGGGAACTGAGAATGCATGCGGATTTTATATTTTACATACTAGGCACGAGTACTTAAACTTATATATGTGTGGGTTATATAACGGTAGAAACATTCCCTTTAGCTCGGTAACGTTTAATCATTGGTTTTTGAACCATGAACGCGAATCTTAGATATGGATCCATAGGGTTTGACATCCCCACTCGGGCTAGTAGCGCTAGCATTTAATGAGTGTTTAATACTTCGTAAAGATACGCACTTGCCAAGTGTACTTTCAGGGGGTATAAACGTTAAGTTAGTTACCAAGTGCCCACGGTTAACATATACTTTATCATACTGTTTTGAAACGCTCTTTGTAGCACTGAAATCTCGTGGCCTACCTTACATAATGTTATACTTAAACTATAGCTCACCAACCTTTGTGTTGACATTTTTAAGCATGTATTTCTCAGGTGCTTGAGGTTGCTTCCGCTGTCTTACTTGTTGTGCTGTAGACACCCGCTGCTTAGAGTTGTCCACGCATGAACTACTTTATTTTGCATTCAAATATTTGTACTTTTGAACTATAACTTGTAACGACCATTGTGGTCACATACACTTATTATTTGCTTCTACTTAGTGAAGCATGCTTTTGAAATGTAAAACATTTGATGTCAGTTATGACATCACCTTTTTATCGTGAATGCAACTTCTTTAATTACAGCATATAGTACTTAACCTTGTAATGATCCTGTTGTTGATGATTCGTACACGATGGTTTTGTACGGGGCATCACACTTTCCTTTACAACCGGACGGTAGTTTACCGAAAGGTAATATACAGAACAAGTATACTGTACGTGTTGCTTTCCCAATACAAGGTTAGCAAGTGGGTGACACAAAATCATAAGTTTTGAGCTAAAATTTTCAAATCTGAAACCCACTAAACCCACAAAAACAATTTGCAAACACCGGTGAAGGGTTGTTCCGGAAAACTTATCTAGGGTAAAAGCTAGATTGAATTTTCAAAAGATCAAATATTTTCATAAAGATCCAATTTCCTTAAGGATCTAAATTTTTATAGTCATGTGGGACTATAAACCACAACGTTACTATCATTGTTCATACCGCCGTATAGAAATCACTGATGTACAAAGTGTGAAGAATAAAGAAGTGATTCTAGTATTTTTATTTCAAGACTATATTGCTTGAGGACAAGCAATGCTCAAGTGTGGGAATATTTGATAATACTAAAAACGAACATATATTTCATAGCATTATCCCTCAAGAAAGACAAGCTTTTAGTTGCAATTGTTCTATTTACAAGTAATATTCGTTTAAATAATAAAAGGTGAAGACAAAAGACAGATTCGACGAATTGAAGACGCAAAAGACCAAAAAGCTAAAAAGTACAAAGTACAATCAAAGTGGTTCAAATTATTGATAAGAAACGTCTCAAAATTACAAGAGTATAAGTCGCAAAACGCAAAATACAAGATATTAAATTGTACGCAAGGACGTTCGAAAATCCGGAACCGGGACCAGAGTCAACTCTCAACGCTCGACGCAACGGACTAAAAATTACAAATCAACTATGCACATGAATATAATATAATATATAATTAATTCTTAAAATTATATATATATTATATTATTACATAAAACCGTCGGCAAGAAGAAAACAACCAAAGTTGAGCTGTCCCTGCTGGCCATGCGATCGCATGGCTTTGAAGAAGGATTTCCATGCGGTCGCATGACCCAAAAAGTCAGGCCACACCCCTATAAATTCGCAGTTTGGTGATCGATTAAACATCAATCTATCTCTCTATCTCACTCGTATAATATATATATATATATATATATATATATATATATATATATATATATATATATATATATATATTTATATTATATTATAATTTTAATTTTAATTTTAAATTCTAATAATAAGGGTATGTTAGCGAATGTTGTAAGGGTGTAAGACGAAATTCTGTCCGTGTAACGCTACGCTATTTTTAATCATTGTAAGTTATGTTCAACCTTTTTAAATTAATGTTTCGTAGCTAAGTTATTATTATGCTT
Organism: Rutidosis leptorrhynchoides; assembly: GCF_046630445.1. Lineage (NCBI taxonomy): Eukaryota > Viridiplantae > Streptophyta > Magnoliopsida > Asterales > Asteraceae > Rutidosis > Rutidosis leptorrhynchoides. The sequence goes on along the minus strand of NC_092335.1, from coordinate 324,194,512 downwards.
ATTTAATGCCGAAGTAATCGTGATGTTGGGCTAAATATTAAAATTGGGTAATTGGGCTTTGGACCATAATTGGAGTTTGGATAAAAGAACGACACTTGTGGAAATTAGACTATGGGTTATTAATGGACTTTATATTAACTAAATGATACCTCGTTAATTTAATATATAGACTTATAATTTGACGTATTTATATATAACCACATACGCTTGACTGGGTACGGTGGGTGGGGATATCTATAAATACCAATAATTATTCATTTTACCGGACACGAAACTGGATTAATAGTTAATGGACTAGTTGAAACAGGGGCGGATTACATTCAAGGGTAATTGGTGTAATTGTTAACAAAGTAATAAAACCTTGGATTACACGCAGTCGATAACCTGGCGTATTCATTAAACAAAGTATTAAGACCTTGTTACAATTCGAATCCCCAATTATTTGGAATATTTGACTTCGAGAATAAGAATAATTTGACGAAGACTTTCGTATTTTATGATTATGACTGATGGACTATTATGGACAAATCCATATGGACATATCGATTAATCCAGGACAAAGAACAATTAACCCATGGTAATAAACTAAAATCCACACGTCAAACATCATGATTACGGAAGTTTAAATAAGCATAATTCCTTTATTTCATATTTAATTGCACTTTTAATTATCGCACTTTTTATTTACTGTCATTTTATTTAATTACACTTTTAATTATCGTACTTTTTAATTATCGCAGTTTTATTTTTGTTATTTACTTTACACTTTAAATTAAGTCTTTTATATATTTAATATTTTACATTAGGTTTTAACTGCGACTTAAGTTTTAAAATTGATAAATCGGTCATTAAACGGTAAAAACCCCCTTTTATAATAATAATACTACTTATATATATTTTTGTATTTTTACAATTATAAGTTAAAAAATATAGCGTTAAACTTGGTGAGTTCCCTGTGGACGAACCGGACTTACTAAAAACTACACTATTGTATGATTAGGTACACTGCCTATAAGTGTTGTAGCAAGGTTTAGGTATATCCACTCTATAAATAAATAAATCACTTGTGTAAAATTGTATCGTATTTAATAGTATTTTGTAGCAAAAAACTATAACTATTTTGTATACACCTCTACGCACATCAATGCTTCTATTTATGAGAAGAACCTAATATAAATGAACAGGCTCATAATGCGAGAAGAAATAAAAAGATATAGATTGATCGATAGATGGTTCATGGCTGTAAAACAACAGTGACAGTGTTAGTTGGGTGGCAATTTGCAATGTCTGAAACAGAAACAATCGACAAAACAAATGGGTTTTGCAGGTGGTTGGTGATTGAGGTTCGAACAGAATTAGAAAACAGAATGGTTGATCGTGGTGTTTAATAGTGGTAATATATAGGTGGTGAAGTGGGTGGTGTAGAGGTGGCAGTTTTGGGTTTCGTTTGTAACCACAACAGTAGGAGTCGGCCAGAAAAAGATAATAATATACAAGTGGGTTTTGGTTTGTGGGTTACAATCGAATGAGAAGATAGTTGCGGGAAAAATCTAAACGGGTTCTGTAGTGGTGTGAAGATGATGATTGTTTTTTGGTTAATGAAGAGAGTGGTGATTGTTGGGGTGGAGTTCAATGGTGATAATGGTGGTTTAGAAGATGGAGGATGGCGGTTGTGATGGCTGGTGGCCGAAGGAAATTAGTGTAGTCGATGGGTTTCTCATATAGGAGATGATATGTGTGTTTTAAAAATCCCTAATCTATGAATATTTATGTCTTAATATATACTCTGTAAAACTTATATTGTAAAGGCAAGACACAAATAATTAAAGGTGATGTGGTTGTTGGTACTGGAACGTGAAAGTGTGTGTCTATGATTCTTTAATATCTGCATGTATATATTAAAAGTATGTAAAGAATCAATCAATAACGAAACAAAAATTTAACACAGTAATGATTCCTATCATGCATAGTAAAATAATCAATTAGGTACAGTATATGTCAAATGCATGATTAAAATCAATAACTGAATTGAGAATATAATATAATAATAATTATAATATAATTTAAATATAAACGTGTAAATTGTTAGCCGTCGTCTACTATTTCATTCATGGACTGCAATTCGTACTCCTTTGTTACTCAGTGGCGGATAAAAGTCTATGGAAAAATCCCAAATTAAATATCTTTATTTATTTTAATTATTATTTTATAAAAATGGTTATTAATTGTTTAAACTTTTTAAGTAAAAATTAAATCAACTGTTTATTTTAAAATCACATAAGTTCGTATTTAACTTATTTAATATCAATCGAATGATAAATGAGTGTCACCGTTGTTTACTAAATAAATTCGAAATCACATATATATACATTTAATATACTTCAATTATATATATTGATTTATTTTTTTAATAATAATTATAATATCATATTTTATTTTATTTTGCATAATAAATTCTGATAATTAAATCATATAATATTTCAAATTATATTTCAAATTATTATTATATATTCATATATTTAAATATATATATATATATATATATATATATATATATATATATACATGTGTGTGTGTATCTATTTACAAATAGTTGTTCGTGAATCGTCGGGAATGGTCGAAGGTTAATTGAATATATGAAACAGTTCAAAATTTTTGAGACTTAACATTACAAACTTTGCTTAATCATGTCAAAAATATTAAATCGTATCGAGAGTTTGATTTAAATAGTCAAAATTTTTCGGGTCCTCACAGTACTTACCCGTTAAAGAAATTTTGTCCCAAAATTTGATCGAGGTCGTCATGGCTAACACTAAAAATGTTTTTATGACGAATATGAGTTGATAATTAGAGTTTTATCATCGTTGAGTAATATGAATAAGACAATTCAATTACTCGAAGAATACGAGTGAAGCTATCACATAATAGTGAAATGAGTGAACTTAAAGATCCGTCTTAACTTTTAACGTAGTCACGGTTGATTTCCGGGATTCAAGGAATTTAAAGAAAATCTTCGTAATCCATAAAAGATCTGATTAAAGAAATTTTGATTAAATTCGATAACCTGCCTCGATTTTTTTGTCTGATATTTCACTATAAATTAACCTCTTTCGTTCCATTATTTTCACCATTCCTATACATTCTTCCTCATTTCATACTTCCAAAAGATTGTGAAAATGCTCAATCCAGTTCTGATCCTTGACCTCATTCTGACTATCGCAACAATCATCCTTCTTTTCTAACTCCCACCGGAGGAATATGTTTACTTCTACTTTGCTCTTGGGGTGGTGGTTTTCATAATCCTTCCTTGCATCTGTCTTTCCATAATTATTGAAATCCACGGTTAATGACCTTTCTCGTTTGCTGTGATTTATACTCCTATTTATGTTTTGAAGCTTCATAATTTTGTTTTCTCTTCTCGACCTTGAGTAAAGCAAGTAATGGTCCAGAATTCGTAGGTATGAAGTTTCGAATGATCATAATATACTAAGCAGAAAGGAAAGGTAATAGCACGATTTGATTTTCAAATTACCAGAATCACGAAAGATAGAACTATCAAGAATATATTTTCTTGATATGTTCGGAGGTTAAGTAGAATGAAAGAGTTATGTAACATGGCACATGATAAGGGTATGATCTGTGAACCATCATCATGTTCCATTAGAAATTGTAGCATGACTTACTGTAATATAACCACGTTGGCCAGGCGTCATTATATTATACTAACTCATGCTTCACTTCCCAACACTTCTCCGGAAACCATTCATAATATAAACTCAAATTTTACATAAGGATAGAAACTAAAACAGTTTCTTTTATGATGTAACATAGATAGTACGAGGAGATTGATAATTTCGGACAAAGATATTTATGAAGGTATCTTCAGAAATATCGAAGATATTTATAACGAAAGATACGATAATATCTTAGAATTTAAAATATCAAGAATCAAAGGATGTTGCAGAACTTTTCCGCAAGGATTTAGAATAAGTAAGGAACAAAGTATTCGCTAAAGATTTCAGCAGATACTGAATCATATGGATTCTGTAAGTACAGATTTTGTGATTTATCCACAGCCTCCTTCATAGTTTACTCAATCCATTTTTCAGTTCCAAAACTGAGCCTTTTCAACACACCATTCTTTATTATTAAGCTTCTGGTCATTAAGACCATCTATAGCTTTTGCTGCTTCATCGGCACTCTCATATCTGAATCATTGGTTATCAATCTGAGGTGTTTTCAAGAGTTTGAAGGGTTTGAATGAAGATTGTAATTGTCAAGATACAAATGATGTTTAAGATGGAATCAAGTGGCAAACTTGAAAAAATGTTTAACTGTAGAAGATGTAACTTATTAACGATATTTTAAATCAAAAATGTGTTATAATTAATATTTCCTACTCTTTTAAAACTTTTTAATTGTCCAAGGTTAGTAGTCCAATAGTCCAATATATAATCTAGTTAATCAAGGTTATATTATATTGTCTCGGGATTAACCAAGACTAGTATATTATGATAGTATTTAAATGATGATATTTAAAGTGCGTAAAATAAATAACAGTATTTAAATGGCGATATATATAAAATTATGAGTATTAAAATTGCGATAATTAATTGCGATAATTAAAATGACAATAATAAAATGTAATAAGGAAATAGTCATAACGGGTATAGGAACAGTTAGCTAGGATTTTGTTAGTATAGATTTAAAATTTTACGTAGTTAATTAGTTGGTTACTAATCAATTTTATTTCGTCCATTATTTTCTTCATTATGCCACTTGTCAAATCTTGACTTGGATTTTGATTTGTCAAAATCAGAATATGTAATTGAATAAAAATGATTGTTCTTCGGTGAATGGATACATATATTTATGGATGCAAATAGGATAGTTACTGACTGTTGAATCAGAATTGAAGAATGTACAGTATAACATGTTAATATGAAATCTAAATATTTCTCGGGTATTACCTACCCGTTAAAACATTCTCACTATTAACAGTTTGTACAAAAGAATTTTTAATTACAATCTTTATGAAAATATACCTACATATATATTTTATTTAGATGTAATTATGGATTTAATGAGTTAATATAATATTAATCTCATCTGGTTTTCGGTTAGGACTAGAATAAGTAATCTCTAAAACTTTTAGAAACCACATATTCTTCACAAAATATTTCTCCAATGAAGTTATGAATCAATACTTCATCGTTCATTGTTGTTGGTACTCCTTGGTATCTATGGTGCGTATGATGTTGATGCTCATGGGACAGATTGTGAAGTTGAGGCTTGGGATGCGGATGTTGTTGGTGATGGTACTGGTATTGCGAGTGCTGACGCTGATGGTATTGTTGATGCTTGTGATGCCTGCAAGTTGTGCATCATATTCTCCAAAGCCATTACTCGAGCACGAAGTTCATTGACTTCTTCCATTATCCCGGGATGGTTGACGGTTGGAACGAGCGGATGAATAAGGTTTTGAATTTAAGATAGTATATAATCATGGCGAGATATTTGGGAAATGAGGGTGAAAATGATGTTTCGAACTGGTTCACCGGTAAGTGCTTTAGGTTCTTGGTCAAGAGGTGAATTTGGTTGATGGAAAGGATCATCTTCTTCTCATCTCCACTGATTAAGTCGACTACGAACCCATCCCCTTTTCATCTAGAATTGATGATGACTGATTGGTTGATCCATTCCGGTTACACTGCTTTCAGAGCTCGAGTGGAAATCAATATCAGAAGAGCTATCGGAATCTGAGGAATTTAAACTAGTTGCGAGTTCCATCTTGTACGATCAAGGAAATGAATTTCGATGTGAAACAGATTTGGGGACTTAGATTGGTATCCTTCAATACATAATTTACATATGCATATATAATACCAAAATCCCATAGATTACGGAGGAATTTTCGAAAGCTGTCAGACAAAGTTTATAGTAACAGACATGCTAAAATATGAATATGTCTATACACTATCTATGCAATAAATGCAGTAAGACGTGTCTAGATTTAGGAATGATAAGCAGGTAATTTTTCACTAGGAATGATAAACAAAACTTATAATATGCAGCTAAGGTCGAAGTCCAGAATTGCTAATGCATCCTAACGACTATCAGTTAGACACACTAATGCAAGACCTGGTTCGCTAAGACCACCGTTCTGATACCATATGAAATGACTCGTCCTAATCTACCTGGACGAAATCATCAACATTTGGTCCCATTGCGAGGTAGTGACCTAAATATGCCATGAACGACTCAATGTAATATCTCTAAAATGAGCAAATGCACAGCGGAAGATTTCCTTCATACCTGAGAATAAACATGCTTAAAAGTGCCAACCAAAAGGTTGGTGAGTTCATAGGTTTATCATAAACAATCATTTCAATAATGATTTCATTTTTATAAATAACCATACACTCGCAAGTGTATAAAAATCATTCGTATAATGAACACCTGGTAACCGACCTTAATAAGATGCATATAGAATATCCCCAAAAAAAATAATACAGGCCCCATACCATTTTCTAGTATGAGGGTGTATAAGCATACAGGCCACATTCCATTTTCCAGAATGCAGGTTGTATACTAAAATTCGAAGTACTAAAGAATTCCATTTTCCAGAATGAGGGGTGTTAGTGCCCGTAGATCTACCTTTAGGATTCGCGTCAATTAGTGGCCATTATACAGGCTTCATATCATTTTCCAGCATGAAGGTTGTATAATAAACACTAATTCTTAGGTTACCAAGATAAAAGGGGCGATATTTGGTCTAATAATCCAACCATAGAATGTAGTTTTAAGTACTTATGTCTATTTTGTCAAACATTTATAAAAACAGTGCATGTATTCTCAGCCCAAAAATATATATTGCTAAAGCATTTAAAAATGGAGCAAATGAAACTCACTATACAATATTTTGTAGTAAAAATATTCATATGACGAAACTGAACAATGCAGGGTTGGCCTCGGATTCACGAACCTATATCAAGTATATATATTAACACAAAATAGTAATTGAACAAGTTTATATATATTATTATTAATAATATACTTGTTATATTATATGTTATATAGATAAATTTATATTTAATCTATATATTTTATGTAACTAATACTTATCATATTAAATTTTAATATAGTAATTACTCATTAAAATATTATTTAATATAATATGTTTGATATTAATGTAGTTATGTTTTATGTCATAAATATAATTTTTATATAGAAAATCTTTATTTGATATATTAATGATACTAATAATAATAATGATAAAAATAATACTAATTATGATAAAAGTCATGATAATTCTAATAATAATAATAATAATGTTAATTTTAATAATAAAAATAATAATTTTAATAAAAATGTTAATTTCAATAATAATACTAATTTTAATAAAAAAGATAAATTTAAAAATAATGATACTTTTAGCAATAATGATAATAATAACAATAATATAGATAATAATAATAACTATAATAATAATTTTAATACTAATGATAATAATGATAATAATATTTATAAACATGATAATAATCCTAATATTAATGATAATACTAATAAATTGCATCATTTTAATAATAATAATAATAATAATAATAATAATAATAATATTAATATTAATAATAATAATAATAATAATAATAATAATAATAATATTAATAATAATAATAGTAATACTACCTCAAGTAACATGCTTCAAAAAAAACAATGCCACAGCCCGGACTCGAACTCAAGACCTCTTGTTTAACACACAACACCCTTAACCAATAGTCTGCCTGTTTCATTTCTGATTTATATGACATATTAATATATATAACCCATATATCTGTCTGTTTTTCTTTTTCATCATCGTTATCAATTCATCATTATAACTAAACTTTATCATCATCATTCCATGATCATAATCGTAATCGTGATTATCATCACTATCACCTATATTCTAACATCGTCATATTGAACGCGTATATAAGAAAAATAAATAGCAACCATGCAGCCTTTTACGGCTCACTTAGAAAAAGGAATATATTGGCCCAACATTCACACGAACCTCGGCCCACAAATACATGAGTCTCAGCCCAAAACAGAAAATGAAATCACAGCCCATTGATAGTAGATTATAAGTCCATGTAACTAGTCCACTAACACTTTCCTAATTTGAATAAATTCTGTTGGATTGAAGCCCACTTATCAAACAGAAATAATGATCATTTCGGTTCTTATCATTATCATCATTAATCATTTATTCTTTCATTAACCCCACAATTTGGTCTACCATTATGTATTAAATTTTCCCACCAATTTAAAAGAATGCCAAACTGTAGCAGAAACCTTTCGTTCATAACCGCAGAAATGGTGGTTTCGTGAAGGTTTAAAACGAAAACACGAAAAAAAATATAAGCTGTAGCAGTAAATATTTTGTTGGTAAACAGAAATGATAGCAGTTGCAGTAGGGGTTGAATGGTTTTCAAATATGTAACAACAAAAAGAAAAATATATCGAGTAACCGTTGGGGGTGTTTATTAATGGTTGAGGGTGGCGATGGTAGTGATCTTGGTGGTGGTTTAGCATGGACAAGAAAAATACAAAGGTGGTCTTAATGGGTTTATGCTTCTATTTATGAGAAGAACCTAATATAAATGAACCGGCTTATAATGTGAGAAGAAAGAAAAAGATATAGATTGATCGATAGATAGTTCATAGCTGTAAAATAACAGTGACAGTGTTGGTTGGGTGGCGATTTGCAATGTCTGAAACAGAAACAATCGACAAAACAAATGGGTTTTGCAGGTGGTTGGTGATTGAGGTTCGAACAGAAGTAGAAAACAGAATGGTTGATCGTGGTGTTTAATAGTGGTAATATATAGGTGGGGAAGTGGGTGGTGTAGAGGTGGCAGTTTTGGGTTTCGTTTGTAACCACAACAGTAGGAGTCAGCCAGAAAAAGATAATAATATACAAGTGGGTTTTGGTTTGTGGGTTACAATCGAATGAGAAGAAAGTTACGGGAAAAATATAAACGGGTTCTGTAGTGGTGTGAAGGTGATGATTGATTTTTGGTTAATGAAGAGAGTGGTGATTGTTGGGGTGGAGTTCGATGGTGATAGTGGTGGTTTGGAAGATGGAGGATGGCGGTTGTGATGGCTGGTGGCCGAAGGAAATTAGTGAAGTTGATCGGTTTCTCATATAGGAGATGATATGTGTGTTTTAAAAATCCCTAATCTATGAATATGTATGTCTTAATATTACTCCGTAAAACTTATATTGTAAAGGCAAGACACAAATAATTAAAGGTGATGTGGTTGTTGGTACTGGAACGTGAAAGTGTGTGTCTATGATTCTTTAATATCTGCATGTATATATTAAAAGTGTGTAAAGAATCAATCAATAAAGAAACAAAAATTTAACACAGTAATGATTCCTAATACCAATCATGCATAGTTAAATAATCAATTAGGTACAGTATATGTCAAATGCATGATTGAAATCAATAACTAAATTGAGAATATAATATAATAATAATTATAATATAATTTAAATATAAATGTGTAAATTGTTAGCCGTCATATACTATTTCATTCACGGACTGAAATTCGTACTCCGTTGTTACTCAGTGCGGATAAAAGTCTATGAAAAAAATCCCAAATTAAATATCTTTATTTTTTTAATTATTTTTTTTTATAAAAATGGTTATTAATTGTTTAAACTTATTAAATAAAAATTAAATCAACTGTTTATTTTAAAATCATATAAGTTCGTATTTAACTTGTTTAATATCCATCGAATGATAAATGAGTGTCACCGTTGTTTACTAAATAAATTCAAAATCACATATATATACATTTAATATACTTCAATTATATATATTGATTTATTTTTTAATAATAATTATAATATCATATTTTATTTTATTTTGCATAGTAAATTCTAATAATTAAATCATATAATATTTCAAATTATATTTCAAATTATTATTATATATTCATATATTTAAATATATATGTATCTATTTACAAATAGTTGTTCGTGAATCATCGGGAATAGTCAAAGGTCAATTGAATATATGAAACAGTTCAAAATTTTTGAGAATCAACATTACAAACTTTGCTTATCGTGTCAAAAATATTAAATCGTATCGAGAGTTTGATTTAAAATTAGTTAAAATTTTCCGGGTCGTCACAGAGTTAGTGATATAACCCCCGCGTATGGTAATTACTTAATGAGTTTAATGACGGGGAGTTCTTCGAGTTCGGGTAATCAAGAATTGGAAGTGAAGAGTGTTGAGACTACCGAGTCTCCTGAGTTTAGTGTTGATGAGATTGAAGTGGAAGAAGAGGTGAAACCTTCACCTAAATTAAAAGTTTACAAGTCGCCCATTCCATATCCGAGAGCTATTCAATCTGAGCAACCAAAGGACTCTGTTTGTAAGTATATTAATACTAATGATAATATTTGTGTGCATGTACCTTTGGTTGATGTTCTTGCAGGTATGCCCAACTATGGGAAATTTTTAAAGGATTTAACGGCGAAGAAGAGTGAGCATGAGCAGACATCTTCTACGTTTCTTGACGTGGAATGTGCTGCTATTTTAAAAAAGAGTGATATGCCACCAAAGTTAGGTAATCCCGGGCCATTCATAGTGCCTTGTAGGATTGATGACTCTGAAATTTTGAAGTGTTTAACTGATTCAAGTGCGAGTATGAATCTTATGCCTTTATCTATTTATTCACGTTTGGATTTAAATGAGCTTAAGTCAACTAATACTGGAGTTAGATTGGTTAACCAGTCGGTTAGTAAACCCATAGGGATTGCTAAAAATTTGGTGGTTAAAATAGGTGAATTAGAGTTCCCAGCTGACTTTGTAGTTGTTGATATGTCGGAGGATAAGGTTGTACCCATTATTTTAGGTAGACTATTTTTAGCAACTACAGGTGCATACAACCGGGAAGGCTTGTATGCACACCGCCTTTTGAGCCCGAGACAATTGTTATCTCATCGCTTTCGAACCGGGAAGTAGTTTATCCTAGATAATATACCGGGGTAACAATTGTCCGTGCGGCTATCTCAAAACCGAGATGACTTTGAAAGCACATAACCTTAAAACCCAAAATTTCTGGAAAACTCGTTTTGTGTAAAAACTTAACTAATTTTCCTGTTCTTAAAATGTAAAATGGTTTTCTTAAGGTCTTGTTTTCCCTAAGGCCAAATTTTTCTTAGTTCTGCACATAGTGTTCTTGATTCGGGATAATGAAGCTTTTGGGTGATTATGAGTTCAATTTTGGAGATTATATTTGATTGAAGGCTTGAACCTTGCACTTGTTTTGTTGAAAACTACACGATATGGATTTGATGATTTTGAAGACGATATCGGTATGTTTTGATGCTATAATTATTGAAGACTTGTTCAAGTATGTTATCTTTGTTAGAGTTGATATTTTTTGAAGATAGACTTGCTTGAGGACAAGCAAGGTTCAAGTGTGGGGGATTTTGATATTGCCTCGTTTATACATATTTTTACTCGCAATATCGGTTCATTTCTATTGAGTTTTTGGATATAAGTTGAAGAAATGGTGAAGAAATTGTTAAAGTTTCAGTTTTTGCGTTCCCACGAGATGATGTGACAACCGTCACTTTTTTCTTCTTGAAATGACTAAAATGCCCTTAGGATTTTTCCTTGCATGTCTGCGTATTTAATATCTAGGGTTTATATACTGTAACATAATTAATATACGAATTTAATTAACTCTGACCTAATATTTATTATTATTAAGTCAACATCTTTATTAATATAAGTATAATATAATTATAATATACTTATGTAATATTAACTAATTGTAATACAAGGTTATTAATTTAAAATGTGTAATAATAAATTGTATAAAATAAATGTGGCACTTTTATAAAATGTAAAAGTATAATGTAAATAAATAAATAAATTATATTATAAGGGTAATTAATTAAAATTGTAAAAATCAAAATTTATATATTTTTATTTATTTTTCGATTTATAATTAAATAAAAAGAGATAAATACAAAATAAATAATTAAATAAATATTCTAGAATGTTCCTATTAAATAAATAAATAAATAAATAAATTTCCCCCCTATTAGATCTGGTCAAAAATAAAAAAAAAAGATTTATTTAAATATGTAATTGTATTTGTTTCCTTATATAATTCTTTTTCTCTCTCCAAGAAAAATTACCCTATAAATACATACTTTGGCCTCACATTTTTTTTTCACAAAATCCCTAGCGTCCTCTCAAATGCTAATAATATTTTGTAAGTTCTTTTCTTTTTCTTTATATTTTTTCGATTTCTTTTTATTTTTCTAGCCGATTAGTATTATTATTATTAATAAACTATGTACAATAAAATAAATATATGTAATACATGATAATAACTAATATGTATCCTAGGATTAAGAAAATTATTTTTACATATTTATATCACTTTTTTATACTTTTAAATAATTAAAAATAGTTTATATTATATATATATATAATCGGTATATGTATATATTTATAGAAAATAGGAAAATGGCTAAATAAATTATACAACTATTTTTCCAGTAAAGTAGAGTATAAAACTTGATTAATTTGATCAGTACATATTTCATATATATTATAAATGAATTTATATAGTTTTAATATTATTATTTATAATCAAAAAAGATTAAAATATAAAAAAGTAATTAATACAAGTATTATAAATTCATGGGATCTGATGTAAAATCATAAAATTATTATTATAATATAATAATAATATAGTTACATAATTTTATAACTATTAAACTAATTATTATGGAATTATTGGTTTTGGTTTATATATAATGTATGTTAAATTGTGAATTTAATTATATAAAATATGAGGAACTGTAGAAAAAACATAAAAACAACTTAGAACTGTTAAGAAACATATCTACGTCGTTATATAATATTTTGGAAGGTTTATTATATTTAATTATTTATGCAATATTATGTATATTAGAGTGTAAAATTCTAAATAAATATTGTGAACCATATAAAATCGATTTATAAATTTTTTTATTATCTTTACAGTGAATAGAACTTATAAAAATTATAAAATTAATTGTTTAAGTCAAATTATTATTTTATGCATAATTAAATTTTTTTTTGTATAAACTGAGAGAATAAATAGGATTAAATAGAAAATAAATACAAAATTTTAATGTAAATATTTTTGTTAAGTTTTTACTGATATTATACTTAAGTAATTTAATATAAATTATATTCATAATTTTTGGATATTTAATTGAATTAAAAATAAATTTATGTACAATTATGTATAATTCGGCTTAAATAAATATATATAAAATATTTATTAATTAAATAATACTATTTATAATTATAATTTCAGTAGATAATATGAAATAGAAAATATTGTAATTATTTATCTAATTAAATAATTATTTAACTCTTTATGTATAATATTTAATTATTAAACTATTTATTAATAATTATCTTTTAATTTAAGTAACAAATAATAATATAATATTATAATATCTATGATATAATATTAACTTAGTAAATAGATATAATATATTATATAAACTATATATGTATATGTATATACATAATAATTGTATATTAATATAATAACTCAAAAGGAAAGTATTTATATAATTAATAATTAAATACTTAATATGATATAACTATTAACATATAATAATAAAAAAATAATTAAGATTTTGTAATATATATATTAAGTATGAACATTTAAATAATACTTAAATACTTATATATATATATATATATATATATATATATATATATATATATATATATATATATATATATATATATACATATATAATAAATATATATTCTATTATTATAACATAAACTTTATATAATGAAACAATAATGATTAAATACTTATAATACATATATGTGAAATATAAACTTTAATTTATATATATATATATATATATATATATATATATATATATATATATATATATATATATATATATATATATATATATATATATATATATATATACAAGTAATCTAATTAAGTGATGTATTCCTATACACACATAACAAGTGTATGCTATAATCATAAGATAACATGTAACTTATACAAACTTCACCGCTACTTACGGTCGTAAGTGGAATGATGTCTAGGTTGTCTTTATGGGATAAGCTTGTGGATCTCAAATGTCATGACTTATTTTCTTATCAAGATTCCTGGGCCCCGGTTACACCTGGCCATTCCAGACTTATTTAATAGCACCGAGGTTTGGGCAAAGTTGTATAAACATCAAAGTGATTATGGTGGACACGCGAACATTAGTTAATCAATTCTTAAGTTACTTAGGATAATTCATTTGTCATATGGACAAATTTTTGATTAAATCAATATATCTCTAGGTTGAAGACCTGGTCATATACTCTCGTTCATTTCATTCGTGGAATTATCTTCATCTTTTGTTGTGCTATCTAAGGTGATTTTCATAGTCCCATTTTTACTGTTTTTTATACTTTGGGATGAGGCACATGCTTGCTTTTAAATGTTTTACGATTTAGACACAAGTAACTTGAAAAACTTTATATGCAACTGGATGAGAGTTTTTGTTAAACTTGTATGTATACATGTATTTTTACATGCTAAATCCCCTCTAGATAATATCGTTAATTGCATGAATTTGAGTTGGCAAACTTAATTATAGATGGTAGCGCTATGGGAGCAACGTCCCTATCCATTGATAGATGTCAAGTGGGTACATAATAATGAAAGCGTGGTACGATGGTACCATGGGGTATTAATTGTTTAGTTCGATATTATACTCATGACATATACTTTAATTTTTGATATATGATTTATATCGGATTTTTATAACTAAATCTTGTGGTCTAAAAATCTTGATTATTAATATAAACCTATGAATTTCACTCAACCTTTGTGTTGACTTTTTAAGCATGTTTTGTCTCAGGTTATGATTAGCTTTGTGATGCTAGCTACTGTGCTGTTGATGATTGCCTGCTTTGTTTGCTGCATTGGAGTCCATCAATTTTATTTATAACTTAATATCTAGACATTTGTCATTGGATTAAAGATGTAAAACCTTATTATTTTTCCGCTGCAATACAATTAATGTTTTATAAAATGTCTCATATAGAGTCGTTCTCGTTTGTACACTTGTGTTATGATATTGAAAAGTCACAAATACCCCTGGCCCTATTTGGGAGTGTGACAGATGATTCGGAGAATTATTATATTTTGGAAGATATTTGGGTAAAAGTTTCAGTACATTCAAGAAGAAATCGAAAGTCGAAACGAAGTGTCAACGTATAAAGTGAAACTGAAAAAATGTTGTTCGAATTATTGAATCTCGCGGCCGCGATACCACTCAATGTGGACGGGATTTTATGGTTTACCCGTGATTTAATTCTCGCGTTCGCATTACGTTAACAGAAGTTCAGAAATTTGAGAAGTGAAATCTCGCGATCGCGACTCCATTTGATACGGGCTCGATTTTGAGGAATTCTCGTGGCCGCGATCCACTTAATGAGGCCGTGAGATATGCCAACCGACTTCAGTTTTTGGTTTACTATAAATACGCGTTTTTAACCCTTTTTAGGGTATTCAGTTTTTATGTTACGAATATTTTAGCTAGGGTTACGAATTTTTAAGCTTTTCAAGGTTGTTTTAAGGTATTCTAACACTTGGATTATCATCGTATCAAGGTTTAATCATTGGTAACTATCTTTTCTTATCTTTGATTTATATCATGATGATTTTTGATCTATCTTTATGTTTAATTTCTTTTATCATTTTCATGAGTAGCTAAATTCCTAGTATTTGCTTAGATGATTGAACCTAGGTGAAGGATTGCTTGATCTTTATATGTATTGATAATTGTTCTTGATTGTGATTCTTAATTACTCCCATTAATTGATCTCATTAATTACTTGTTTGTTGATTGATGTAATGAGAGTTACTAGATCAATTAATTTATCTAGGTTATTGAGAAATAAATAGATAGATTGAATTGCATACGGGAGACCGGTGTAATTAGATTAGTAAATAATTCTATCAATTGAGTAGGTAATTGTGAAGCCTAAATAGGGACGCTGATTTACCCTTCAACCGAATCATAATCTTGAGTAGTTAATATTGATTGACTGTGTTCTTCAGAAGCGTATGGGAGACCAACGTGAAAAACCGACACTTTCATGGTAGAATTAGTATCTAAGTGAGGGACACCAGCTTATCTTACTAATTGATTAATGAACTTAGTTAACGAGAGTTATACTTAGGGATTTAATTACATTGTTCTTAATAAAAAGCAATCCGGAACCTAGGGAATTGAATCTAAGTGAATACCCCTTTATCTATTGAATTCGTATTTTCTTTCTTTGTTTTAAGTAGTTTTAAATCAAAACCCCATTTTACAACTTAAATCTCTAGAATAATTGTTAGTCTTTTTAATCCTAAACTCTGCTCCCTGTGAACGAATTCGTAAGTATATTACAATAAGATTAGGTGTGTTTTACGCATATCAACCTCATTGCTTCATCAAATGTTTTAGGATCATCCTCAACATTGAAGCAATATTAATATTGAGTAGAAACATCATCCCTGGAACCTTCAATTAAGTATAACTGAAAATCTGGTCCAAATGATTTAGGTTTCCCTTTTCTTTTGCTTTTTCGAATCTCAAGTGGCTGATCAACAACCTTTTCAGAGCCTTCATCATTACAATCCTCATTGATTCCATTGTTACTTGGAATTATATCCTTTGGTCTAGATATAGATGAAAATCTGTTTTCATCAAAGATGGCATCCCTTGATTCAATCACAGAATTGATTGAGACCAACTCATTAGGCTCTATAACATAAAACCTATACGCCTTGGAATGTTCAACATATCCAATAAATATGCAATCTATACCTCTTTCACTCAAACTTTTCTTTTTGGGATCAGGCAGTCTTACAACAGCCCTACAACCCCTAACCCGAAGATAATTCAAGTTAGGTTTTCTTTTATTCTAAAGTTCATAAGGTGTAATCTTGTTCCTTTTTTATGAACTCTATTACGCAAATAACAAGCTGTTAACATAGCTTCTCCCTAAAATCCCTCACTTAAACCCGAATAGGATAGCATGGAAATAACCATCTCTTTGAGGACCTCATTCTTCCTTTCAGATATACCATTTTGTTGTGGTGTATAAGGAGCTGTGGTCTCATAGATAATACCAACGGATTGGAAATAAGTTTGATCAGTGTATTCACCTCCCCTATCCATTCTAAGTCTTTTAATCAAAGCCTTTTGTTGCAATTCTACTTCAGTTTTAAATATTTTCAATTTATCTAATGCTTCATCCTTAGTATGTAATAAATAAACATAGCAAAATCTAGAAACATCATCAATAATCGTCACAAAATATTTCTTGTTTCCTTAAGTAGGAGTAGCATGCAAATTGCATAAATCACTATGTATTAATTCCAAAATTTCAGTATCACGATGTACATTTTGAATTGGTTTCTTAGTGATTTTTATCAGCATACAAGTTTTACACTTTTCATTGTTTATATCAAAGGCTGGTATTAAACCATCTTTAGACATATCAATCATTCGTTTAAAGTGTACATGTCCTTATCTAGCATGCCAAAAAATAAAATTATTTATGCTAATAGTAGACATACAAGCAATATCAACACTTACATGGTCAATGTTTAGTCTAAATATTCCATTACTCAAAAAACAAAATACAACAAATAAACTATGTTTAGATAAAACAAACTTGTCAAATTTAATAACTTGCTTGTAACCACAATTATTCAACATACTACTTGAAACTAAATTTTTTCTAATTTGTGGTACATGCAAAACATAAAACAACGAAACAATCTTTCCAGAACTAAAACTTAAATCCACACAACCACATCCATGAACAGAGGCGGTTGACTCATTTTCCATATGAAGAATTGATCCATCAGTCACCTACTCGTAAGTCTTGAACCAACATCTATCCTTGCATACATGAATAGTAGCTCTCGAGTCAGCCCACCACGCAACATCATCATCCTGCACAAAAAAAATCTCATTTATATATACGAAACATAATAATTCTCAATTGAATTATTAAATATATTCTGACCTAAAGTGGCTTGGTTGTTTGAACCATTGCCCGAATAATTTGTGCTAGATCCCTTAGCATTGTTAGTGGCAAAAATAACCTTGCAATCCCTCTTCAAGTGTACAGATTTACCACACTTGCAACAAGTCAATTTAGACTTCTTATTAGGATCAACTTTGTTATTACCTTGATGTTTACGTTTGCCCTTTTTGTCATTATTACCAGTGAACTTTATATGTTCCACCATATTAACATCAGACGTACTAGCAACTTCGTTGCTTTTTGGCTTGTCATTATCCTTCAACCCGAGGCCTTCCTCAATACACAAATGACTGCCCAACTCAACAAGAGTTAACACCTCCTTTTTATGTTTCAAAGTATGTTCAAATTCTTTCCAAGAAGCAGGTACTTTATCAATGATGCATGAGACTTGAATAGACTCATCCATGTTGATCTTATGTTGTATGAATTGACCAAGTATACGAATGAGCTCATTGTATTATTCTAGGGTCGGTCTAGAATCGTCCATCTTGTAATTATTAAAATTACTCACCAAGAACTTTTTACTAGAAGCATCATCAGACATATACTTAGTTTTCAACATGTTCCATTGTTCTTTAGCAAAATTAACATTTTGATAAATATCAAAAAGAGAATCAGCAATACCATTGAGAATTAAACCTCTAGCGATATAGTCATCGCTCTCCCACTTGCTCCTTTGCCTAATTTATTCAACAGTAGCCTCATCACCATGATCTTCAGGAATAGTAGAAGTCAGAACATATGACATGCTCATGCTAGTAAGAAGAAAGTGCATTATCTCCTAAAATCAATTCCTTCAAACTTATCAAGTTTAGAGAAATTCGTCATTATGTGCTTCATTGTAGCCGCCATCGATAATATCAAAATAATTACTTTCGATTGTTGGAGGTTTTAAAACTTTCGTGTACGGTAAAATAATCGATGACCGGATATATCACTGGATCGTGGTATCACTTTCCGAAAGTAATTATTCGACCCTTATTGCCGGGTTACACGAATATCACTTTGGGATAAGATGGATATTATGTTCTAACTTTTGGCACAAAGTTAAAACTCCTTCGCTAGAGAGTATTAGATGTATTTCTTATTCATTCTCATCAAAATTGTTTTCCCTTATATAGGCACCCAAGAATATGAAATATATTATGAGACTTAATGGCCAATTAAACACTCATTATGATATTTCATAATTATTCGAAGTGATTGAAATACTAAGTCATAAAATAATAAGAAGGTTGATTACATGACCCATTCATTATGGATAACTGAAATATGGCATTAACGACACTCTTAATCATTAGACTAATTTAGTTGTCATTAATCCATATTAATTAATCTTAAATAAATTATGTTATAGACTTAATCACAAGATCAAACGTATGCCATTTAAATGAATTGTAAATGTCAATAAAGTTAAGACATTTACGAAACCGCTTTTGGGTCCTAAAAGTCTTTCACTAGATGGGTGTACACTCCGTACCTCCTAACCCATTTCCAAGTGGAAAAAACAAGTCCCTCAATTACACTAAATTATCAACAATTAAGACACTAGTTTACAATTGATTTGTCTTAATTGATTGTGTGCTAAACCGGACCAAGGGGTAGATTAAATCCAGACGGTTAAACGATATAGGTTTAAATTGTGAAGAGCGAACGGAAACGCAATTGTTATTCAACTCTTTGATTTAGTTAATTAATTGGTTACAAAGGAAAAGGTCTTAAGTGAAAATGAATCCTCCGCCGGATAATTCTAGTTTGAGTATTTGCTAAAGAGAATTCTTGACGAGTCAACCTAGTAATTTGCATGCACGAGTTAGTTAATCAGGTTTTAATTATAAAAACATCCATTACCAAAGGTAAATAGTCTAGACGAGCATTCTTGTTTTATTGATATCAAATCTATCTTACTTGCTTTGAGTTGTTTACTTACATAAACATTAAAAACTAAAAATAGTGTCTTTTAATTTAAGTCTCTTATTGATTAGTTAATCGTTGAATAACCACAACCAATAATCTGTTATCTTATTTGTTTTAGTCATTTGTCTAGTTAATTACATTTAGTCTATAATCTTGATTTACGTGAAACTGTCATTGGAACGATACTTGAAATTACCCAAACTCTATACTGCTACACAATCGGGTACACTGCCCGTGAGTGTGTAATAGTCTTTTAAACCGGTATTTTTCCTAACATAATTAATATACACGATTTTACACATCAATCTTTCACTTGATTATTGAACAATCCCATAGATAACCATTTCAACTCGGTCGATACAACCCATCTATACCACCAATGAATAGGGAAACACACAATGCAACTACACGAGCTGGTAGACTTTCGATAACTAGTCCTTCAACATCACTTGGTCGAAATCCAAAATGAACAACCTCAACTTCAAAACCTTAACACATTCGCACTCACAACAACTTTCGGACATACCATATTGAAAACTCATTTCATGCGGACGAAACATTTGAATCACATTGCACTTTCACACTACACCAAAACCGTTAAGATTCAACCGTGCTCGCGCTCATCGCTTCAGCCACATCTAATCTTGTGACCAACATCCGTACAACTTTTCTATATATCACCGATTTCCTTCACATCAATAATAAAATTCCAACAAACGACCCATAAACAATCATCAAGACTTCAAATGAGAACATAGTCACAACCTTAAAATCTACATCTTCAACTTTTCGCTTTGACATTGGTGCATTAACTTATCATCATAGCACTCTGAATTTAATAAACGCATCTTCTCATTCTTAATATGTTCTCATACGAAGAAATTATACATCGACTACTGAAAAAGAATCTAATGCCTAATTAGTTGCAAATTCTTTGTTAATGGGATGGTACATTAATCAAGCATTCTAGTACGTACACTCTAGTGTTAGCACAAAAGTTACAATTTCAAGACAATTCTTAGCACAAAAGTTGGAACATGTTGTAATAAAAAATAATTATATAAAACAATAAATTTTTTTACTTAATTTCACAAAGTTATTAAAAATAAATTATATATTCAAGCATTTCAGAGTTTATTGATATTATGTATTCTGTGTGTAGAAATAATAATCAAGTAAAAACCGACTTATTGTGTATCAAATTAGAATTAATGGTGAATCAAAAGAATTGTATCTAAAAATAATTGATCAAACATCACACAAGTTACTAAGTTTACCTTCTAAACCCTATCAAGATAAGAGTGGGTTAAATAAATAAATTTACATTATCCATTGCAAAAATAGATAAAAGACATAATCAAATTTATTGTACGGAACGAATACAAATAGTGTTTTTTTTATGCTCTTTGTTTGAAATGACATAATGACATAACAAGATGGTCAAAGGAGCGAGTCCAGGGACTAAAAACGTGTACGGTATACCCAAGCCCTTTGGTAACCCTTTTCACTTGCCTATATTTATGCTTCTTGTGCGATTTAATCTCTTCCTTTTTGTAATATAAATATCAAACAAACCAATATGTAATCCTTTTATGCAACTTTGTAATTCAAATGGAAGATGTTAGGCAAGGAAAAAGAAGCCTAGAAAACCCTTGTTCGAAGAACAACAACGATAACAACAATAACAATAACAAAGAACAGGACCGGTTCTTACCAATAGCAAACGTAGGACGAATTATGAAAAAAGTTATCCCGGCAAATGGGAAAATCTCAAAAGATGCAAAAGAAACCGTTCAAGAATGTGTATCGGAATTCATTAGCTTCATAACGGGAGAAGCCTCAGATAAATGCCAACAAGAGAAAAGAAAGACAATCAACGGTGATGATATAATATGGGCTATTACGACATTAGGGTTCGAAGAATATGTGGACCCACTCAAACAGTATCTTCTCAAGTATCGAGAGTTAGAAGGAGATAAGGTTAACAACAATGTACCGAAGCAACAACAATGCATTGAACAACATAATGCTACAAATGTTTTGCCATACGAAAATGTTTATTCATCTTCGGCCGCAAGTATGATGTCTCAACCACCTTTCTTAACGACATCTCATGACCAATCTTTTGGTTTGCCGTTTTCACCTAATTCAATTCAGACACAAATACATAATCAACAAGAAAGTATTGATTATGTTGGACATTGGTAAAGACATGTTCTTCTTTTGCTTCATAAATACAATTTGTAACTATTCGTTTCTTAAATTTAAATGTTTCACTACACCTTACCAAAAGTTGAAGACCGAGTTTGGTAATGGGTCAATACGGCCGGGCCGGGCTCGATTGATAATCAAGAGTTGTTGTCGATTTACTTGAATGCTACAAATAACTAATGTCTTTAATACAATTTATGTACTATACAACTAAATTAATAGCAGTATTAAGTATTTTCAATTACTATATGTTTCTTTATAACTAGTTTGCGTTTCCATGTCACCATATTAACTGTCTTACAAGAGGGTCATTGTGCTCTTTAAAAAAAGCAATTTACATCATTCAACTTTTTTTTTAAATTTTTTTTTTTGGGATAAGTAAATGTAGTTTAAAACTGTATTTACATCATTAGCTTCAAACTAGCCTGTAATAGATAGCCGGTGGTGGACTGTTCATAATTGAGTGTTTGTGTGTATTTCAATTTGAAAAAGATAGCCGGTTATAATGAGGTGACGTGTCATTCATGTCCAAGTTGGCAACATATACGACTACGGACTACATGTATCTAGTTGGTTTTTATTATCCATATGAACTTTTACTCCCAAATCCCAATTCTCTTCTTCACCAGCATAGATACACGAGGGCTAAAGATGAATGCAGATGAAACCCGACAGTACATATCAACATCAGTTATTTCGCTAAAGCTCTACGATGATATAATGGAATTAAGTTCTCACATATGGTAAAATTAATTACGAACGTCACATAACAACATTACACAATGCACTTACAAAGATTAGAGACTTAATGGATCAATATACATTACTACGGCACACGTTTAAAAGTTATTACCTAATATACAAAAAATTGATGCATACAGTTTGAAGTAGGATGTGAACAATATCACCTAATGCAATATCATATGATCTTAGATTGGTGTTTGTGCACCCTACAATGTAGACACTCGTCGAGTCATCGATATACATCACTTTCACTATCAAGTTTCAGCTTTAAAACTAAACCATGCCTATTTAATTAAGGTAGAGCAAGCTATTCAAATCGATTAGACTACAATATCCAACAACAGATTTATTATCTACAGAAATTGTTACCATCAAGCTCCTAGCCGAAATCTGCTTGAATTGACAAATTTCCATCATACAAGGTAACAGACATTATACAATCCTATTGAATCTTGCAACCAGCTTTGTTTCAGAATGTAGAATATTGTTATTTGTTACCAGCCACCAAAAACATTCATAATCTCCAATCCAGAATGTTTTAGAAAGATAATCAGAAATCCGTACACAAAAAAGTGTCAAACATATACATGCAGTATAGCAATCATTCTTCAATTTATCTCCCAGCTACGTGTTCTTCAAGACGGACTAGTTCAATGCTAGGGATCCGCCTTCAGAATTATTTTGACTACGAACTTGTAAAATGTAAAAAATAACCTTCAACAAGAAAGAATCCACCTTCACTCAGAATACATATAGGTGTAGCGTCCTTTTGTCTCTACGGGTGTTCAATATTTACATTAACCAAAAATCGAATTCAAAACTAATTCAGCTAACATTTTTAATTAGTGCGTGCGTTCAAGCGGGCGGGCGGGGGCACGGGGGCGTGGTCCCGGGAGCAAAAAACCGATTATAAAATCAAAAGTCGATTTGAAATTGATTTGTTATATAGTTATTTTGGTTAAATTATGAATTTTTAGGTTTTTCGGTTTGAAATTGAAGCAAATTCGAATTCAGTTCGGGTTCGGGTTCGGGTTTGGTTTCGAATTTGAATTCGGTTTTGGTTTTGATTTTGGCTTCAAAATTTACAAACACGAAAAACTGAACCAAATAAACCAAGAAACCGAACCAATTAACACCTCTAGTCTACAAGCAGTCGGACACGTTTGTGATGGTTCATAACAATTTATCTACAACTAGCTGGTCTATAGATCAAGATAGTTTACGGCAGAGTTTTAGACATCAGCCATGCCAAAAAGTAACTGGGTGGTAGTTTCTGTAGAGGGGACAAATGGACAATTGAAAGATAGAAATACACGTATATGTATTACTTTGATGAAATCAAATATTTAACCTTAAAATATACACTGCTTTTCAACATGTGTAATATGAACCATCAAAATATTACCTTTTATGGCACACGTGCAGCATCGATAGATGGATATTTGCCCAGTTCTTCAGTTTGTGTTCATTTCCTGGGCTACACCAACAAAGAATCCCAAAAACCAACAGACCCTGCTGTAACCTATATTGGCTGGCATCTAATCTAATGCTTCAACAAAAGCAAATGAACTCTAAATTCTGAAAACTGCTAAAAGTCACCTTTCATCTAAAAATTCAGGGTGTATTTCAAGTTCACAACTAGTGAAAAGGATAGATCTTAAGCCTTTCTATTTATTTAGAATATAAAGCTGCAATTATATTTAACACCCTACGTATTAAAAAATATTTTCCGGTTCAACGGAAAAAACTTGAAAAAAGAGAGTATTTGTGGGTACGACCAACCACACCCATACTGAGAGTTTTCCAGCTCTAACCAGAGCTCGTTTTGAGCCGTTACCCAACCTAGCACTTATACAAAAGTGCGTTTAACAAGTAAAAATATAAATTGTGCATTTCAAAATATGATTCGTCATCAGTTTGCAGTCCATCATCACTTCGAGTTTCAAACTAAAAATTTAAGCACTAAAAATATTCACTGTGATGGAAGCAGGTTTATATACATGTAAAACAAAATAGAAAATATAACGTAAGATGGTGCAGAAGTTGGTTCGTTAGGTAACCAATGATGAAGCACGAGCCATAAAGATTTCGTATAGACAGCTGTCCCGATAGGAATAATCGGGATAACCAAAGACAAAGTCGCAATTTCAGAATGATCTTTTAATGCATTAGCCAAAGCCCAAAGTAAGGTAGTTTTCTCAACATAACATTACCAAGAGAACACGTAACGAAGAGATTTTAAAACTGAAAATAAGTGCATCAAATGTTTTAAAATACCAGTCACGAGTTTACCATAATAACAAAGGCCAACGGGCTACTCTTTTTTCAAACATACGCGAACTAAAAAATACCAACATAAAATACCAAACTGGTTTTGAAACAGAACATGAAACCAAGTAGAAGTAAAAGATACAAGTTTTTTATTCTGCTAGACAAATCATGACTTTTTTTTTTTTTGCTACATTTGTTAAAACTTCATTTGCATGATTGGCTGGAACTTCAGAAGAATCAGCATAATCCAAAACAAAAAGATAGAAGCATCTATGGTAGGATCTGCACAATAAATTGTCAAAATCATAAAATCTTGAATTCAAAAATCATAATTTAATGAAAATTTCTACCAGAAAAAACTTGATCAAATAAATCAAAAAGGCATAGCTTTCAATAGCTATAAGAAATTAGAATTATGGTACATGTACCTTCAATTCTTTTAAACAGATCAAGTAACACCACGCTTAAAAAGGCCAACATAAAAATTTTGTTTTTCAATTAGAATCAGGATAAATGCAAGTCACACTAGCATATTCAACTATATGTAACCCTTATTTTATACAACCCCGGATATATGTGTATCATCATAATTTTAGAGTGAAACTTGGCATATGATCCCGAGATATCTAGCTAAACGAGTGATTCCCCTTCCCCTTTATCGTTACACCTTCTTCTCTGTTCCATTCTCTGCATTGTAGGCATCTGAAACTTAATCTATCAGTGTATGCTTTTCCACACGCGAGTCAAGTACAACTTAGCAAAAGCTATTACAAGACGATTATGAGAGCGTATAGTTGTTCCCTACACTTCATTTCACTAATGTTTTATCAGATTCAAAACTGATATGACGTAAGTAATGGTGCAAATTCACTGTTAAGTCCACCTCAATAATCAAATATAAACTAGCATGAACTGTTTGTTGCATATATGCAAGCAACAGTTGACCCTTAGATACAGTAAATAAATGAAATCGGTAGAAGCAAAAGAAGAACATGCAAGGTTTGGAAAGAGTACTAATGCCTTCAGCCCTACACATTGAGCTTTTGACTACTAGCTAAGATATTTACAGCAACTATTTTCTTTTTAAGTGTTTATCCAATTATTTGGTTTACAAAGAGCCTAGATAACAGCTTAGCACCTAAGAACGACCAACAGGTATGAGAACCAACACTATTAACCTTAAAAGCTCGATCAACAAAAGTTCAAAGCTTGCTAAACTTCATTATTACAATAGACATCCTACCATTTACCCTGTGATGCCAGTATGGACTTTAAGTTACAATAATATCAGCTATATCATCATTAATATAATATAAAGTATAAACTAAGCACACAAAGATTTGAAGTATTATCCCAAATAAGAACACCCTCATATCCGATGTCCCAAGCCTTTCCAATTTTGTTAATTTGAGACATGAATGTATCAACATGGTCATTTCTTACAGAGAAGCACTTCCAAATTTTGAATGAAGCACAACGCAAATCTTATTTCTTATTACGTAAAAAAAGCAAAGAAAAGTCATTATTTTAGATGGAGATAGTAAAATAATTTAATGTTACAAAATGTAGTGGAGCTTTACACTGTTTACTATTGAATGTGGCAAACTTTGAGAAGTTTATTGGGTGTGTATTGAAATTTTAAACACATACGGTGTACGTTTAATTTGTATGTATGTATTGAAATTTACAAACCATATAATTTTATGTATCAACAAAAAGCCAAAATACCTACAATAAGAGCTTTTGAGATCTTAAATACATACAATAGTAATTTTCGAATTAGCCTCATTTAATAGTAAATGATGTAAAGATTAAAACATTGTGAAACCATAAACCAATAGTACAAACCCTTCACCAAAGACAATAGCCACAAACGATTTTTTTGGCTGGTGTGTGTTTTTTTTTTTTTTTTTTGCCTTTTTGTAAAGTTTCCAATGTGAAGTGTGAACTTGATCAAATCTATAGTTGCCCCCCTATCTTACTCTACCAGTCACATTTAATCAGTAACAAGAAGCAGATAATCAGATTAAAAAACATAGCTAGATTGCATACCATTATTTCAACAAAAATGTAGCACTTTTTACTCACCTAGTGACGCTGACCCATGTAAGACGAACCACCTTGTTGCTGCCTACCACCTCCTTGACCCATCTGAGGGTTCGCATTCCCTCCTTGTTGATAACCTGCACCTCCTTGATTCCCATATCCTGGCATCCCCTGTGGGTTCCCAGGTGAACCAAGTCCTCCAAAAAGATTCCCGATTCCCAATCCACCCTGTCCAGCTAAAAGTGCACTCAAAGCCTGACCCAAAACAGGTGTCAACGCGGGCGGAGGAATAACAGGATTGAACCCAACACCCGGTCCAGACGGTGCCATCAAATGACCTTGTCCTGCTCCACTACCCATACCAGAATATTTCGCCTTTTTCGAAGGATGATGATGACCACCACCAAATTGTGGAGGGTGTTGCTGCTGATTAAAACCACCTTTAACCGGTTTCGGACCATCAATAGCCTTCTGAACATTCAATGTATACCCTTCAAATACCTTCTTTGGTTGCTCCAATGCCTTCTTTGCACTCTCAATACTCTTATATACAAACAACGCAAACCCTTTCGGTTTCCCAGTTTGCTTATCCAATCCCAAAGGTCCCTCCTCAATCTCCCCAAACGTTGCGAAAAACTCAGTCAACTTATTCGGATCAATCTCCTCAGCCACATTACTAACAAAAATCTTCCGCTGCGTATACTCAGACACCTGTGGCCCGCTCGGTGGAGGCGCAGGCACCGGCCCTGCAGATGCCAACTGACACGAAGTAATCCTATTCCCAATCTTCTTCTGTGGTTCTTTCAACGCCTTTTTCGCACCAGCCCTATGTTTAAACAATATGAACCCGTACCCTTTCGATTTACCCGAAACCTTGTCAACTACAGCTTTACAATCCTCAATTTCACCGTACTTTGTGTACTCACTAATTAGGGTTTCAGTAGTAGTATCCCACCCTAAACCATGAACAAATATCTTCCTATGAGCAGGATCAGCATCAGCAATCTTTTCAATACTTGAAATTAAATCAGGATATTTAGATACAGCTTCTTTCATAAGTAATATCAGTTGTTCTTTTGAAAACGGAGTTAGAAGATTCTCTACTGGCTCTTCCGTTAAATCTTCCGTTTCATCGCCGTTAGTTTCGATTTTAACTTCTTTCATATCGTTTCCGGTTGCCACGTCATCGTTTTCTTCCTCTTCCTCTTCTTCTTCTTCTTCTTCTTCATCATCTTCGTGTTCTTCGTGTTCTTCTTCTTCTTCTTTTGGTTCAATTTCTTCATCCTTAATTTCGTTATTTTCTTCCAACTGTTCGTATTCTTCTTGCGATAGCTCCTCTGTTTTTACAACAACTGCGTCATCGGTGGATTGTTGTTGTTCTAATCGTGGTTGTGAAGCACGAGTCTTTCGCTTTTTGGCCATGGCGGATTTAAGGTTTTTCTTTCGGGTTTGTGATGGAATACGGTGGGCAACTTAAGGCTAGGGTTAGGGTTTGTGACGAAATTGTATTGTATTTTTGGTATTAACGGGATGAAATGAAATAGGAAAGTGATACTGTATTTATATAAGACTTGGTATTTATTTATGCTTTTAGAGCATTGGGTGTCCACCCAAAAAAGTCACCGTCGGTCTCATCCAACGTCGGAAGTGACGGTCGACCGACACTAGACCGGCGTCAGTTACGGTGTCGGTTTTCCAACTTCCTGAGGCCGACGGTGGTTTACTAACCGTTTTTGGTTCAAAATTTGAAAAAACTAACCGTTTTAACGACTAGTTTTTAGGTTTTTTTTTTTTTTTACTCTATAAATAACATGTTTTATTTTATCATTTTTACACCATTTCACTCTCATTTCTTCACAACTTTCTTTTTTTTATACATAAATTTTTTTACTTTATTTTTAACGATGTCGTCTTCTTCGAGTTCTTCCGATGATTTTACCAATTATACGTTCGATATATTAGATGAGGTCGATTCTTCATACAATGAAGGTGAAAGTTCTTGTCGTCGTTACATACGGCGTGATCATTATGGTGCACACGAGCGTTTGATGAACAATTATTTTAATGAAGATTGCAAATATACGGAAGATAATTTCAAACGACCGTTTCGGATGCGATGACGTGTTTTTCTCCAAATTATGCATGATATTCTACACTACTCCGCTAGACCATTACCTCATTTTTTTTAATTGGTTTCAAATGAGGCAAGATAGTCGTGGCAAATGGAGTATTAGTACACATTTGAAAATTACTGCCGCCCTTCGTCAGCTCGCATGCGGTTATTCACCGGATGCTTTAGACGAGTATTTGCAAATGTCCGAACGTGTTGCTAGAGAGTCTTTACTCAACTTTACGGAATGTATCATTGTTTTGTATACGAATGACTACTTAAGAGAGCCGGATACGTAAGACATTGAACGATTGTACGAGGCTCACGAGCAGATTCATGGTTTTCCGAGGATGATGGGTAGTATAGATTGTATGCATTGGGCGGGGGCAAAATGCCCAGTTGCGTGGAGAGGCCAATATATGAGAGGTGATCATAGTTACCCAACTATTATGCTTGAAGCCGTTGCCTCGTATGATAATTGGATTTGACATGCTTTTTTTGTGTGGCGGGTTCAAACAACGACTTAAATGTCTTATATACTAGTCCTTTGTTCAACTCAATGCTTGTAGAAGACATGCCGGACATCCCTTATCATGTTAACAGTGTGGAGTACAAAAGAGGCTACTATCTAGCCGACGGGATTTATCTAACATGGGTATCATTTGTCAAGGCATTTTCTAGTGTCGTTGATGAAAAACGTGTTTACTTTTCAAAGAAACAAGCAGGGGCTCGTAAAGATATTGAAAGGACTTTTGGGATTCTACAGGGTCGTTGTCATATTCTACAACAACCCGCTAGGGCTTACGAAGTGAATCACATGAAAAGACTTATGTATACGTGCATCATACTACACAGCATAATTATCGAAGACAACAGTTATAACATTGTTGAAAACGATTGGGTTTATGAGCCGATGGTTAATATGCAAAATACTTGGTTCAAAAGGTGTGACGCTCGAAATCGAAGAGCAAGGGAGCTACGTGACAGGGAAGTGTACGAAGGATTACGTGCCGACTTAGTTCAGCATTTGTGGTCAAACTGATAGTAAACATTTTATTATGTATTTTATTTTATTTAAATTAATTATGTATTTTATTTTATGAAATTTAAATTATTTATTTTATTTTATGAAGTTTAATTGTATTTTAATTTATGTTATGAAGTTTAAATTCATTAAAAAAGAATTAATAATAAATAAAACAAAATATAATAAAAAATATATAAAATGGAAGTTGAAATGGAAGCTGAAATGGAAGCAGTGGACACCTCCACCCATGTCAACGTCAGTCAATTTCAGCTTCCAAAATGAACACTGAAATGGAAGCCGTGAATGGACTACGGACACCCAGTGCTCTTGGTGAGTTCATTAGTTTAACATAATAATCATTTCATAATTTTGATAGACCACAAGATTTCATATTTCCATTTCTCATAAACATACGTCCCATGCATAGAGACAAAAATATCATTCATGTGGATTGAACACCTGGTAACCGACATTCACAATATGCATATAAAAATATCCCCATCATTCCGGGATCCTCCTTCGGACATGATATAAATTTCGAAGTACTAAAGCATCCGGTACTTTGGATGGGGCTTGTTGGCCCCGATAGATCTATCTTTAGAGTTCGCGTCAATTATGGTGTCTGTTCCCTAATTCTTAGATTACCAGACTAAATAAAAAGGGGCATATTCGATTTCGATAATTCAACCATATAATGTAGTTTTGATTTACTCGTGTCTATTTCGTAAAACAGTTATAAAAGCAGCGCATGTATTCTCAGCCCAAAAATATAAAGGGTAAAAAGGCAAATGAAACTCACGCATATAAATATTGTAAAACAGTTAATAAAGCATTTGCATGTATTCTCAGCCCAAAAATGTATATAAAAGGGAATAATGAAACTCACGCATATAAATATTGTAAAACAGTTAATAAAGCATTTGCATGTATTCTCAGCCCAAAAATGTATATAAAAGGGAATAATGAAACTCACAATCCAATATTTTGTAGTAAAAATATTCATACGACGATACTGAACAATGCAGGGTTGGCCTCGGATTCACGAACCTATATCATTCGTATATATATTAATACATATACTTGTAATCGGACAACTATGTATATTATTGGTAATACAAGTTTTAATATTAATAACTTATATGTTTCATTATATTCATTTTATTTATTTTAATTAATAAGATATTAATATAGTTTACTTCTGTGTTATTAAATATATTGTTATATGAATATCATTTGCTAGTTAAATTAATGAGAATATTAAGATATGGATGATAATACTATTAGATTTAATAATAATAATATTAATACAGATTTTATATAAAATGATAAGTTTTAATAGTAATAATGATAATGAAAATAATAATTTTGATAATAATACATAATACTTAATAATAATAATTATTATTATACGATCTTATTACTAATGATAATCTTTATAATAATACTTTTGTTAATAATAATAAGTCCACAATGATACTAATACCAACATTAATGATAATAATAGTAATAATTTGTGTTATTTTCGTAGAAACAATAATAATAATAATCATATTCATAATAATAATAATAATAATAATCATACTTTGTATTAATAATAATAATACTTTTAGTTCATAAAGATATTTCTTAATAATAACTAAAATGATAATAATAAAAAATCATGTTATAACAATAACAATAATTAATAATGATCTTAATATCAATAATAATACTACTAATGGTTGTAATACTTATAGTTGTGATGATAATAATAATAATTGAACTAATGATAATACTAACAATAATAATACGATTACCTAATACTAATACTTATATTAGTAAGTTTACACATTTTCGAATTATAAGTAGATAATAATTATTACTTGTATTAGTAATAATGATGTCAATAATAATATCCTTAATACAAATAATAATACAACAATAACAATAGTCAGCTTAATAATAATAATAATAACAATAATAATAACAATAATATTAATGAAAATTTAAGATACCTTCAAGAGAAAAATGGCCCAAAAAAATAAGTTGCCCCATCAGGGACTCGATCCCATGACCACTTGCTAACCCAAACCCACACTCAGCCATCCAGCCTATTCAGTTT
Source organism: Rutidosis leptorrhynchoides (assembly GCF_046630445.1). Classification (NCBI taxonomy): domain Eukaryota; kingdom Viridiplantae; phylum Streptophyta; class Magnoliopsida; order Asterales; family Asteraceae; genus Rutidosis; species Rutidosis leptorrhynchoides. Next base: position 324,161,930 of record NC_092335.1, on the reverse strand, counting down.
TTCTGATATTATACCCCTCTGTATTTTATTTAAACGAAAATGTTTTTCTGTGTTCTATACTTCTTCTTCTCCAACCATGTAAATCGATCAGACCCCCTTAATCCTATCAACGAAAGGTTTGTTTGATTATAATACTTAATATCCATCACGAAAACACTTACATGTGATTGAATAGCTTTAAAAAAAAATAAGAACAAGGGAGCTGCTGCTACTGCTTCGTCGCTAATAAGGGAAAAAAGAAAATCGATTTTTACTTTTGAGAAAGTATTGGACACAAATTATAAAACGAAAAACGTTGAAAATCAACTCTTAAAAGTACTGGAATCATTATTTTAAATCAAATCATCCCAGAAAACTCGAATTTGATGAATGAACAAATGTTGACATTTTTTCTTTAAAACTTTGACCTCGAAATTGAAGCTCGATATCAAGAATTGAGAGATGACACTTTGCAGAAAGATTGAGTGGAGAATCCTAACAAAACTGCATTAACACTTTTTGAAAATGTTTCAAATTCGAATTTTCACTAAAAAAAGGTTGTATACAAAGTGTCGAGCTTTTTATTTGTTTTACAGGTTAATTCCAACGATTAATAGAAATTAAAAGAAGTTAAATTGATATTGAGAATGATAGTGGAAAGCATGATTGTTTTCTAGCGATACTTGGTCGACCATAATATCACGAGCATACAGTTTCTAATAAAAAAATCTCTGATGGGGATATTAACATACTACGCATTTATCAGATCCTTATATTATATTTAATATATTAATACTAAATATAATTATAATAACATTAATCATAATAATATTAATAATCACAACAATATCTAAAATTACAATTTATAATAATCATGATATAACAAATTAAATATATATCAATTTTATATATTATATTAAAATAACCATATAATGATATTAATATTAATATTAATATTAATATTAATAATAATAATAATAAAAGTAATAATAATAATATAACAATTACATATATCAAATTTCATATTATAACATTTAATGCTACTAATACTAATAATAACTTTATCGAAATTATACTAATATTAATAAGAATAAAAGTAATTATGATAATAATAATGTTATTAATGATAACCATATTAAATTGTATTATTTTTATTTATAATGTTGATACTTATAATGATAATGATGATAATAATAATTTTATTAATGATGCTAATAATAATGCTAGTTACAATGATATTAGTTATAATAATATAACAGTTTATATTTATATCCATGTTTATAATAATATTAATAATACTAGTGTTGATGCTAATATTGAAGATAATAATATTATTACTATAACAATTATAGTTTAACTTATAATTAAATTTATTATATCAGATATTAACATTACATGTTATTAATTATTATATATATACAATAGTAATAAAATTTCTTAGTTTAAATGATTAAATTATATTATTTATATTTATTATACTTATTTATATTTATATATGTATACATCTGTACATATTTATTTACAATTAATTGTTCGTGAATTGTCGGGGATAGCCAAAGGGTAAATGCATTCATGAAAACAGTTCCAAAAATTGTTTAAACTCAACATTACAGACTTTGCTTATCGTGTCAAAACTATATAAGATTTAAGTTTAAATTTGGTCGGAAATTGCCGGGTCGTCACAGTACCTACCCGTTAAAGAAATTTCGTCCCGAAATTTGAGTGAGGTGGTCATGGTTAACAATAAAATTGTTTTCCTGACGAATATGAGCTAATAAATAGTGTTTTATCATTATTGAATAATACAGATAAAATAATTCGATTATTCGAAGAGCACGAATGAAACTATCACAAAAGTGTGAAATGAATAAATGAAGTTTCGTTTTAACTTTTGACGTTGCTTTGGTTGAAAATTCGAGGAATTTTAAAGAAAATCTTCGAAATCTAAAAAGATTTGATTCTTCGGCGAGTAAGGAATTTAAGATCTCTATAATTAAATACGGTGATCTGCCTCGATTACTACGTCTGATTTTTCCATTATAAATTTACCCTTTCCGTTCCATTAGTTTTCACCATTTCTATACTCAATTCCCAAATTCAAAAGATTTATGAAAATGCTTAACCCTGTTCTGATCCTTGTTCTTATTCTAACTATCGTAATGATTATTCTTCTTTTCCAACTCCCACCTGAAGAATCTATTTATTTCTATTATGCTCTAGGAATTATTGTATTTATAATCCTCCCGTGTCTTTATATTGCCATACGTACTGATATCCACGGTTTGTAATTTCGGTGTTGTCATTGGGCTTTATATTTTCTCTTATATTTTGGATTTCTTTGCCTTTTTATTATCCTCTCGACCTCTAGTAAAGCGAGCAACGGTCCAGAATTCATAGATATGAATTTCAAAATGAGCATAGTTAATGTTCTAAGAAAGAAATGGTAATAACACGATCTTGATTCGTCAAATTACCAGAATATTCGAGAAAGATAGAACTATCAAGAAAATATGTTCTTAATATGTTTATATATCAGATAAAATGTAAGAGTCGTGTAACATGGCACATGATGACGTTATAATCTGTGAATCATCATGTCCCATTTAGAAACTCAGCATGACTTACTGTAATATAATCACATTGATCAAGTGTCATTATATTATACTAACTCATGCATCAGTTCCCAACATTACTTCAATAACATTCATATTTTAAGCTCGAAAGTTTACATAATATAGAAACTAACAGTTTCTATATGATGTAACACTAATAGCACGAAGAGATTAATGATTTCAGATAAGAATAGTTATGAAAATATCTTCAGAAATATGGAGGATATTTATAATGAAAGATACTATGATATCTTGGAATTTCTAATATCAAAGGATGGTGAAGAAAATTTGTCCGCAAGCGTTTGGAGTCAGAAGCAAGGTATTCGCTAAAGATTTCATCAGAAACAGAATCATCAGGATTCTTAATGTACAAGTTTAGTCCTTGTGATTTGTTCAGAGACTCCTTCATAGTTTGCTCAATCAGTTTTTCAGTTTCAAACCTTTTTCTGAGCTTTGCCAATATACAATTCTTTATCATCAACTTTTGGCTGTTGAGGTCATTTACAGTTTTTGATGCCTCATTCAACTTTTCAAAATTCAGAGCATTAATTCGCAGACTGGGTGCTTTTTCAGAATTTTAGAATGAAAGATCATAATACTAAGAGATAAAGGTTATATGTATACATATACTGTTGATGTAGAAACGTTGTGAGATTCGAAATACTGATTGCTGATTCCCGGTAATTGGAATGGCAATTATCATTACAGAACGCGGATGAGTACATGATGAGACTTCAATAGATAAATATAGTGATTTGTTGCTGGTACGTCTGCTGGTAATATGATGGAATATAAAAGGTTCCCTGATAACAATAAAAGAGCACGCATATATATCAAGGTTATAGTAAGGCTAGTCCGACTGAAAAGTCGAAGTTGACTTGTTGGAGCTGTGACAAAATTGGCTAATTTGGAAAGGGATTGCAAAGTTATTTTCGGTAATAATAACGCCAAAGGAGCTAGCACCGATATGTATTGAATGTTTAATCAGATTCAGAGTATTTTTCAGGTGCATAACTATATGCATAAATCTTTTCTTCCGTAGATGAAGTGCGGTTGGTTCATCATCTCGATTGAGGTGTTTTTAGGAATTATGACAGGTTTGAACGCAGATTGTAATCGTCGAGATACAATGAGGTTTAAGATGAGATCATGTGGCAACCTTGAAGAATTATTTAGTTTCATATGTTATAATCAATATTTTAATTCATTTTAATTGTCCAATGTCATTAGTCCACAGTCGATAGTCCACATTTAACAGTCCAATAATTCATATATAATTTAATATATAATATTCGAATTAATTAATATGTATCGTGACCCTATACGTCTCAGACTCAATCACAACTCAAAGTATATATATTATTTGAGAATCAACCTCAACCCTGTATAGAGAACTCGATCATTACTGAATATAGAGTGTCTATGGTAATTCCAAATAATATATATAGATGCGTCGATATGATATGTCAAAACCTTGTATATGTGTCCCGATATTTAAAGTGCGTAAAATAAATACAGAAATTAAATGACGATAAATAAAATGCGTAAAGTAAATAACAGAAATTAAATGACGATAATTAAAATTGCGATAATTAAATTGCGATAAAATAAATTGCGATAATTAAAATGTAATAAGAAATTAACAGTTAGCTAGGAACAGTTAGCTAGGATTTTGTCAGTGTGGATTCTTAACAAAATTACTCATAGTTAATTTGTTTGTTTCTAATAAATTTTATTTTTTGTCCAATGTTTTCTTCATTATGCCACTTGTTGGATTCTGATAGATCAAAATTCAAGTATGAAATTGAATGAAAATGGTTATTCTGTGGTGAACGGATACGTATAGCGGTGGATGTAAGTAGAATAGTAAATGACTGTTGAATCAGATTTGAAGAATGTACAGTGTAACTTATTAATGTGAAATTTAAATATTCCTCGGGTATTACCTACCCGTTAAAATATTTTCACCATTATCAGTTTATACAAAAGAATTTTAATTACAATCTTTATGAAAATATACTTACATATATATTTTCTTCAGATGTAATCATGAATTTAATGGGTCAATATGATATTAGACTCATTTGATTTACCGTTAGAATATGAATATATAATCTCTTAAAACATTAAAGATTATATAATCGCCATGTCGAACGAAGATAAATAATGTAGAATGATTCGTAGAATGATGATTATGCTCGAGGTACAGAATGAGATATTGGGGCATGTGATGTTGAAACTTGTGTTGTTGGTGGTACTGTTGATGCCAGTGATGTTGCTGAAGCTGGTACGTTTTGCACCATATTCTCCAAATTGATTACTCGATCGCGAAGTTCGTTGACTTCTTATATTACTCCGGAATAATTGTCGGTCGGAATGAGCAGATGAGTAAGGTTTCAAATTGTGGATAGAATATAATCATGTCTAGCTACTCTGTAAATGAGGGTGAAGATGGTGTTTCGGATTGGTTCGCCAGTGAATGTTTCAAGTTCTTCGCCCAGCGAACAATATGGTGGGTGAAAGGGATCGATTCTTCTTGTCTCCAATGATTAAGTAGACTACGAACTCATCATATGAATTGGGGATGGTTGGTTGGTTGATTAATTCTGGTGACGCTGCTTTCGGAGCTTAGGTGAACGTCCACGTCGGAATAGCTGTCGGAATAACTATCAGAATAGTTATCGGAATTCGAGGGACTCGAACTGGTTGAAAGATTCATCCCGTACGATCACATGAAGGATTTTCGATAAGAAATAGATTATAGGATGTAGATTAGTACCCTACAATACATAATTTACATATGCATATATAATACTAAAATCCCATAAGTTACGGAGGAATCTATGGAAGCTGTCAGGTAAAAGTAACAACAACAGATATGCTAAAATATGAATTTATCTATACACTGTCTATGCAATAGCGGCAGCAAAACGTGTCTAGACTTTAAGGATGATAAGCAAGTAATTTTCTACATGAAATGATAAGCAAAACTTTTGACATGCAGACACGGTCGAAGTCCAGACTCACTAATGCATCCTAACGACTTATCAGTTATACACACTAATGCAAACCTGATTCGCTAAGATCACCGCTCTGATACCAACTGAAGCGACCCGTCCTAATCCATCCGGACAAAGTCCACATCGATTATAAACGATTCACAATAGTTGATTACATTACGAGGTACTTCACCTCTATATGATACATTTTACAAACATTACATTCGTTTTAAAAGACAAATTTTTATTACATCGAAAGTTGACGGCAATGCATACCATTTTATAATATATCTAACTATAATTGACTTAATAATAATCTTGATGAACTCAATGACTCGAATGCAACGTCTTTTGAAATATGCCATGAATGACTCCAAGTAATATCTATAAAATGAGCAAATGCACAGCGGAAGATTTCTTTCGTACCTGAGAATAAACATACCAAAAGGTTGATGAGTTCATTAGTTTAACATAATAATTATTTCATAATTTTAATAGATCACAAGATTTCATATTTCCATTTCTCATAAACATACGTCCCATGCATAGAGACAAAAATATCATTCATATGGATTGAACACCTGGTAACCGACATTCACAATATGCATATAAAAATATCCCCATCATTCCGGGATCCTCCTTCGGACATGATATAAATTTCGAAGTACTAAAGCATCCGGTACTTTGGATGGGGCTTGTTGGGCCCGATAGATCTATCTTTAGAGTTCGCGTCAATTAGGGTGTCTGTTCCCTAATTCTTAGATTACCAGACTAAATAAAAAGGGGCATATTCGATTTCGATAATTCAACCATATAATGTAGTTTTGATTTACTCGTGTCTATTTCGTAAAACAGTTATAAAAGCAGCGCATGTATTCTCAGCCCAAAAATATAAAGGGTAAAAGGGTAAATGAAACTCACGCATATAAATATTGTAAAACAGTTAATAAAGCATTTGCATGTATTCTCAGACCAAAAATGTATATAAAAGGGAATAATGAAACTCACGCATATAAATATTGTAAAACAGTTAATAAAGCATTTGCATGTATTCTCAGCCCAAAAATGTATATAAAAGGGAATAATGAAACTCACAATCCAATATTTTGTAGTAAAAATATTCATACGACGATACTGAACAATGTAGGGTTGGCCTCGGATTCACGAACCTATATCATTCGTATATATATTAATACATATACTTGTAATCAGACAACTATGTATATTATTGGTAATACAAGTTTTAATATTAATAACTTATATGTTTCATTATATTCATTTTATTTATTTTAATTAATAAGATATTAATATAGTTTACTTCTGTGTTATTAAATATATTGTTATATGAATATCATTTGCTAGTTAAATTAATGAGAATATTAAGATATGGATGATAATACTATTAGATTTAATAATAATAATATTAATACAGATTTTATATAAAATGATAAGTTTTAATAGTAATAATGATAATGAAAATAATAATTTTGATAATAATACATAATACTTAATAATAATAATTATTATTATACGATCTTATTACTAATGATAATCTTTATAATAATACTTTTGTTAATAATAATAAGTCCACAATGATACTAATACTAACATTAATGATAATAATAGTAATAATTTGTGTTATTTTCGTAGAAACAATAATAATAATAATCATATTCATAATAATAATAATAATCATACTTTGTATTAATAATAATAATACTTTTAGTTCATAAAGATATTTCTTAATAATAACTAAAATGATAATAATAAAAAATCATGTTATAACAATAACAATAATTAATAATGATCTTAATATCAATAATAATACTACTAATGGTTGTAATACTTACAGTTGTGATGATAATAATAATAATTGAACTAATGATAATACTAACAATAATAATACGATTACCTAATACTAATACATATATTAGTAAGTTTACACATTTTCGAATTATAAGTAGATAATAATTATTACTTGTATTAGTAATAATGATGTCAATAATAATATCCTTAATACAAATAATAATACAACAATAACAATAATCAGCTTAATAATAATAATAATAACAATAATAATAACAATAATATTAATGAAAATTTAAGATACCTTCAAGAGAAAAATGGCCCAAAAAAAATACGTTGCCCCATCAGGGACTCGATCCCATGACCACTTGCTAACCAAAACCCACACTCAGCCATCCAGCCTATTCAGTTTTTCTGATATTATACCCCTCTGTATTTTATTTAACCGAAATGTTTTTCAGTGTTCTATACTTATTCTTCTCCAACCATGTAAATCGATCAGACCCCCTTAATCCTATCAACGAAAGGTTTGTTTGATTATAATACTTAATATCCATCACGAAAACACTTACATGTGATTGAATAGCTTAAAAAAAAAATAAGAACAAGGGAGCTGCTGCTACTGCTTCGTCGCTAATAAGGAAAAAAAGAAAATCGATTTTTACTTTTGAGAAAGTATTGGACATAAATTATAAAACGAAAAACGTTGAAAATCAACTCTTAAAACTACTGGAATCGTTATTTTAAATCAAATCATCCCAGAAAACTCGAATTTGATGAATGAACAAATGTTGACTTTTTTTCTTTAAAACTTTGACCTCGAAATTGAAGCTCGATATCAAGAATTGAGAGATGAAACTTTGCAGAAAGATTGAGTGTGAGAATCCTAACAAAACTGCATTAACATTTTTTGAAAATGTTTCAAATTCGAATTTTCACTAAAAAAGGTTGTATACAGAGTGTCGAGCTTTTTATTTGTTTTACAGGTTAATTCCAACGATTAATAGAAATTAAAAGAAGTCAAATTGATATTGAGAATGATAGTGGAAAGCCTGATTGTTTTCTAGCGATACTTGGTCGACCATAATATCACGAGCATATAGTTTCTAATAAAAAAATCTCTGATGGGGATATTAACATACTACGCATTTATCAGATCCTTATATTATATTTAATATATTAATACTAAATATAATTATAATAACATTAATCATAATAATATTAATAATCACAACAATATCTAAAATTACAATTTATAATAATCATGATATAACAAATTAAATATATATCAATTTTATATATTATATTAAAATAACCATATAATGATATTAATATTAATATTAATATAAATAATAATAATAAAAGTAATAATAATAATATAACAATTACATATATCAAATTTCATATTATAACATTTAATGCTACTAATACTAATAATAACTTTATCGAAATTATACTAATATTAATAAGAATAAAAGTAATTATGATAATAATAATGTTATTAATGATAACCATATTAAATTGTATTATTTTTATTTATAATGTTGATAATTATAATGATAATGATGATAATAATAATTTTATTAATGATGTTAATAATATTGCTAGTTACAATGATATTAGTTATAATAATATAACAGTTTATATTTATATCCATGTTTATAATAATATTAATAATACTAGTGTAGATGCTAATATTGAAGATAATAATATTATTACTATAACAATTATAGTTTAACTTATAATTAAGTTTATTATATCAGATATTAACATTACATGTTATTAATTATTATATATATACAATAGTAATAAAATTTCTTAGTTTAAATGATTAAATTAAATTATTTATATTTATTATACTTATTTATATTTATATATGCATACATCTGTACATATTTATTTACAATTAATTGTTCGTGAATTGTCGGGGATAGCCAAAGGGTAAATGCATTCATGAAAACAGTTCCAAAAATTGTTTAAACTCAACAGTACAGACTTTGCTTATCGTGTCGAAACTATATAAGATTTAAGTTTAAATTTGGTCGGAAATTGCCGGGTCGTCACACATCTCGTCTCGGCAGCCTTCCAAAAACGAGATCTCGGAGAGATCTCGGGGAGAAATAAGGAGATTTACAACACTGCCTTCTACTCAAATTACAAAAATGTAAACCTAACATCAAGCATTCACACATAGCTCAGTTAAAGAGGTCCGTAGTCCGGTTATAGGATCAAGGTGTACGCTCCACAGTCAGAGGCTGCGAAATGTATCCTCACCAATTCTACATTTGGTATCCAAACTCATGGGCTTTAGTTTGATTAAAGAATCGTCACGTCGAATGAAATTTACATTTTGTTCAAGTTTTGTAGTAGTATTTGTTGTTGTTTCCAAATATCGTTTAGTCTCACACTTGTTTTTTTCATTTAGCCTCTAATCCAAATTATAATGGACTAATAGAGGGCTTGCTTTATAATGCTTTGTAATAGGCCAAGCTACCATTTTGATGGCTAGTCTTGGTTATCTTTTTATGCTTTTGTTTTTTGCCAAAAAAACATAAATGGGATGACCAAACATAAAATCGATGAGATTCACACATTTTCGACGCCACTAGCCGTTAGAAAGTTTTAATCTTAAAGCGCATCATGAAAGAAGCCCAACACATGAATCTATAATCTACATAAATCAGTCCCTAATTTGGACACGTGTCGCCACCACATTAACCCAAACCTTATCCTTTTTTCAAATTAAAACCTATTTACAAAATTCTAAATTACAAAATATTAACACGTGTCCCTTCGAACCCCTCGATCTGTTTAAAATTTTCAATTTAGGGCTCCAAACATAATTTCTTCGTCCGTCTATTTCATATGGATTATCTCCATCCATCTGTTCCAAGAATTGTTTTCATCATCAATCGACCTAACGTTTTCATCATCAAATGACCTTATTGCCTATATTCATCTTTGTAACAACCCATCCCACATCGGATTGTGTAAGATTGTTTGAGTCTCTTATAAGGTAACTTTCATCCTTATCAGACACAACGCGTTTTGGGACCACAGGCAGAGTGGGTGTATGAGTACGTTGTAGTTAAGCGTGCTCGGGCGAGAGCACTACCAGGATGGGTGACCTCCTGGGAAAGTGCTCCTCGTGTATGGTGGCAAGAAAAATCCGTGCTCCTGCAGGCAAAGCGGACAATATTGTGGTCATGTTAAGGAGAGATGTTACAGAATGGTATCAGAGAACTAGCCTCTCGGGGTGTGACGGGTACTCGGCTCGTACATCTCCTGAGGAATAGATCATGTGTATCAATTTGTTTTGGCCTAGCGAGGACGTCAGGATTCTAAGTGGGGGAGTTTGTAACAACCCATCCCACATTAAATTGTGTAAGATTGTTTGAGTGTGACAACCCGGAAATTTTCGACCAAATTTAAACTTAGGGTGCGTTTGATAAAACTGAATGGTTTAGTACTGAATGGTTCAGAGTCCTGAATGGTTTAGAAGCTCTGAATCAGTACGATTCTAAATGAAAATTCACTGTTTGATAAGAGTTCTGAATCGAAACCCTGAATGAGTAAAAATTACCATTTTAAGTGCATGATATATTGCTAAATAAATAATCTGTGTTATTTTTTATGAACTATAAACATTAAATAAAATATAACAATATATAAAAGTAACTTGAAATAATCTGTCTTGAGTACCCCCATTCAATTCCTTCCATTACTTGTTCCTCATTTACTTCCATAGTTCCATTACTTCATCAAACATAAAAGGGTAAACCTTCAAAAGAGACCAAATTCATCTAATCAACCAAAGTTTCCTAAAATTGGTGCTTTCACCGAAAAGTAAAACTGCGGTCTCATACATTGGATCATTTGCTCCCAACCAAGTTTCTCCAATTTTTCAATCCATGCACTCATGTATACAAGCTTTAAGAAATGTTTTCTCTATACCATCTTGTTTCCAATTTAACCTACCTTTTACGATTTCAAGGATTCACCCACTTAATTCATGCCTAAAGTGAGGAATCCTAAAAATAAACAGAGGCTTAAACGAATTCTCTTTTTATTATAGAAAGCATCATAATCATAGAAGGGATAGCACTTATTATGGAAGTAATTGGCTTTATCTATGAATAAAATATGAAGGAAACATAAATATCATATAAAATCAATGAAATATATAGCATCCTCGATGGAGATATTGAGTTTATACATAGCTAATATAAAGGATATAAGCATTATAAAGGAAAAAATAAGAATTATAAACAAAGATCATATAACAGAGGATAACCATAACTGATGGAAACATATAAAGAAGTAAATAAAATTATGATAACACAATAGCACTTAAATCATATAAAACCACACAATCAATTAGCATCATCAATATATATGGGAACTTAAAGCTTAAATTCTTACGGATTAAATTATAAGAAACCATTAGAATCATATGAACTGAAGAGTTATGATAATTAGATATACACGATAGAAGAAAAATAAATTAATTTTAGGGTTTGAGAGTAGAAAATTATTTAGGGTGAAGAAGATTATCTAGAGAAAGAAAATCAACCGGTGGAACAATCGAGGAACCACGAATGTGAAGAGAAAAAGATGAAAAACAAATGAGATATAAAAGGGTATATAAGAGAAAGATAGACAACTGAACCGTTTAGAGATAAATTAGGAAGTGAACCGTTCAGATTTCATTCAGAGCCAGCTTTTCATTCAGATGCACATATCAAACACATTAGACACTGACCGATTCAGAGGTCAGATCTAAATGATTCCATTCAGATGCAAACAAACACACCCTTAATCTTTATATGATTCCGACACGATAAGCAAAGTTTGTAATGTTGAGTCTCGAAAATTTGGAACTATGTTCATACATTCAATTACCCTTTTGACTCTGCTCGACGATTCATAAACGAATATATAAATGGATATTAATATATATATATGTATATATATATATATCATAACTTGAAAACGTTAACAAAGTATTAAATGTATAATATTTTAGAATAAACGTATTTGTCTCAATATATGCTTAATATATTCATCTACGGAATTAGAAGATAATACCAACGATTGGATTAGCATATATTTCAACAATTATAAATCCTGTAAGTATTGTGATAAGTCTTTGTTGAGAGGTCCACCTTGATTTAAGAAATCTTTCCTTTTTGACTGTATTTGATAGATAAATAACTTGCAACGTGTATAGAAAAAGTATTTATATATATTGTATATATATATATTAAGGTTCGAAATTATTTTTGTAAACAATAGTAACACCCATTTATTGTTCTGTTTGATAAATAAATATTATATACAAATTCATATTTTTCTAAACGAAAATATATATTTTACAATGTGATAATGCATAGAATTTAATTAGATATAAAACGTTTCGATATTATTAAATATATTTTAATAAACAACGAGGAGTTGATTTATAGAAGCAAATGACCAAATTACTAAAATGTATAAGTTATACTTTGAGTAATATAGTTTATTGATAATTGATAATTTAAGATTATATTTTGACAAAGGTACGAATCACGAAACGTAAAGTACAAGTATTCTAAGCATACGAAAATGCATTCGAGAAATCGAAACTGAGACATTAGTCGAGCGTAAACGTACGAGTCATCAGACCAAAAATTAAAAGTCAACTATACACGTAAATATAATATAATATATAATTAATTAATATAAATTATATATATTATATATATATTATAAAAATATGTCGACAAACCAAACAACAACAAAATTGTGAGCTGGATTTTGGGACCATGCGATCGCATCAGAAATAGGCATAAAACCCATGCGATCGCATGGCAGTCATGAAATGCCCCGTCCTAATCCATCTGGACGAAGTCATCAACATTTGATCCCAGAGCGTTGATCGACTCCAAGTAATGTCCTTAAATTGAGCAAAATGCACAGCGAAAGATTTCTTTCATACCTGAGAATAAACATGCTTTCAAGTGTCAACCAAAAGGTTGGTGAGTTCATAAGTTTATCATAAAATAATAAAATTCATCATTTTGATAGACCACAAGATTTAAATGTTGCATGGTACAAATGGGCCCGAATCCTATACCCACCTGTAATGTACATGCGATATATTTTAAATACAGTACACCTTTCTCGTGTACGAAATCCTTTTTCATAAATCTTAGTAACCGTACACATATCTCGTGCACAAAAATAACATACACATAACCGGTGTATAAAATCATTCTCTCGATACATAACATTCACTTTTCATTGCTTTCATAGCTTGGCTTGGTAACCGACCTTAACATATAATGCGCATCAATAATATCCCCAAAACATAACATCTCGTCTGTATAATATGTAAATTTTGAAGTACTAAACACCACGCCTACTAGCTCTTCCGTCTAGTGAACATTCTGGGTGGGGGTGTTAAACCCGGTAGCTACCTTTAGGATTCGCGTGAATTAGGCGTGCACTAATTCTCAAAATTAGTGATGTTCCCTAATTCTTAGGTTACCAAGCAATAATAATCAGGGAAAAATATTCATATCAATTGTGGCAATTATCACGTCCACATAATTCAATGGTGGCAATTATCACGTCCACATAATTCATTCGATGGAATGTTTTGCTTGTGTCTATCTCGTCAAACATTTATAAAAGCATTTCATGTATTCGCAGTTCAAAATGTATTTCAAAATCATTTAATAAAGTAGTTGTAAAAGTAGCGCATGTATTCTCAGTCCCAAAAATGTAAAGAGTAAAAGGGAATCAAATGAACTCACCTAATTTATTTTGTAGTAAAAATACATATGACTATATTGAACAATGCAGGATTGGCCTCAGATTCACGAACCTATATTATTTGTATATATATTAAAATATATAATGGAAATCACATAATTTTATTTATTAATATATATTATTTATGTATATATATTTGTAGTTATATAGGATTTATTTTAAATCCTAATTAAAAACATATACTTATATTATATCTTAAATTATATGTTACATGTACTTATTGTGTATATATATTTTTTAAAATGGTTAATATCCATTCATTTAGTTATATTAATGTATATATCCATATATATACATGTATGTATATATATACATTGTTATTATTATATTTGAAAATCAATAGTTTGTTACCTGTAATTATTTATCTAGATAGTGTTAATATATATATAGTTATATGAAATATTAATATAGTTATAATATATGTACTAAATACATTTTATATACAAAATTATTTATTCGTTAAAAATGATAGTTTTGGCATTAGTGGGTTACTAATAATAATAACCCTAAGTTTTATTACGCATATTAATAATACTAACAAATAATGATAATACAAAAAAATATTAATTATAATATTAATAACAACAATAATAATAACAAATAATAATAATAATAATTAATAATAATAATAATAATAATAATAATAATAATAATTATAATAAAAATAGATATAAAAGAATGTATACCCTTAAGAGAAACTGTTCTAAAAAAAAATGCCCACGACCGGGCTCGAATACCCTCTACCATGGTACCAGTTCTGTTTTTCTCAAATATATTAGATTCAAAATATATTTATCTAACTCCTATCTGCTTCCCTTTCTTCTCCAATTTCGAAAACACTTGCCCAAAGGTCGAAACCAAACAATAAGATGATTTACTAGTTAGTTTTTAGGATTTACAACTTCTACAGAACCTTTATAGATCGTTTAAATTAATTAAAAACAGAAAATAAAATCAAAATATAATTTACTGATGAACACTTTTGACTCAGAATCAAACTCGAATTTATAATCAGTTATAGACCAACTTTCCTTCATGAAAAAGGTTTTGAAACATCATTAGCAACTTTCTGAATATTCAATTTAAATTAAAACATCAAAACGAACCCTAATTTTATGATGAACACTTCGGTTAACTTTTTGGAATATGAACTTTGACTCGAAAATTCTTGCTCAATAGATAAAATTGGGATTTGAACTTTTGCAGATAGTTTTCATAAGGGATTACTAACAGAACTGCATTAATACTTTCTGAATTTAATTTCAAATTTGAGGTTTTGATGAAAAGGTGAAGAACAGAGCAATACAAGCTGTGTTCTTAATATTCTGTTTTTAAATTCGTGAAATCAAGACTATTTTAGTTGTAATGGATATCTGATGATAAAAGGCTGAATGTCTTAACACAGTTAGATCATTTTATATTTAAAGAAGCCAGTGTGGATCGACAACTTATCACAGACAGAGAAAGAAAAAATAAAAAAAATAAATAGATAAATGTGGAAAAGTGATCGTGACACTCAACAGATTTTGGAATTTACCTTTGATTTGATTCGATTTTAAAGACAGAAAATAGATTGCATAAAGCTGGGAGGTGATCTGTAACAGAATATCCATCATGATAATTTCTATATGTATTAATTCGTATATATATATTTATATATATTTATATCTTGATTACATATAATTCTAATTATATCTGCATTATATAAATCTGATTATATCTTTATATGTATGTATATATATTTATAACTGTAATTTGTATATGTATATGTATTTATATATATATATATATATATATATATATATATATATATATATATATATATATATGAAACAACCCAACCCGTATTAAAACCGGCCCATAAAAATTTTTCCTTTTAATACGCGTTAAATAATACTTTAGGTCCCAATACACAATTTCCAAAACATATTTGTTACCGAAGTAAGTTCAACGAACTTAAAACATACATTAATAATTTAAACTCCTTAATACAATAATATGTTATTTAAAACATAACCCGAGCATGGTGATTTGGGACTATGCTACCCAAATCCTAATCGAGTCCAAAAGCAAGATCTTCTAAAGCAACCTAGCCAAGATCTCTAATCCCCAAGCTTACCCGAGCCGCCAAGCATGCGAACCTATAAAAATGTAAACAACGAGAGGGTAAGCTAATGCTTAGTGAATGCAATACTTATACGCATACATACATAATCCAATTACTTGCATACACCTACACAACAACACAATATCATTAGCATACCACAATAAATGAATAAACGATACACGAATAATCATACGTACAATGCTAGTAGAACATACACAACCCAATATACACAATGTCGACATTCGACTCGATGGTGGCCGACGAAGAGCGGTAGGTCAAATACGTTAACCACTCACCACCCATCGCAACACGTACGTGGTCGACGAAGAGCGGTAGGTCAAATACGTTAACCACTCACCACTACGCACCATGAGGCCGACGAAAAGTGCAACCGAAACGTTAACACTTACCTCAATCACAAGGATGGCCGACGAAAAGCGAAACCGCTTACCATCCCACGATAAGTGGCCAACGAAGAGCGAATCCCTAAACGGATAACACTCACCACTTACCCATACAGTGGCCAACGAAGAGCGAATCCCTAAACGAATAACACTCACCACTTACCCATACACACATGTGGCCGACGAAGAGCGATAGGTCAAACGTTAATCACTCGCCACAAAACAAAATATACACATGTGACCGACGAAGAGTGATAGGTCAAACATTAACCACTCGTCACATATCCAAACGCACACATGTAGCCGACGAAGAGTGATAGATCAAACATTAATCACTCGCTACATAACCAATACTAACATGTAACCGACGAAGAGCGATAGGTCAAACATTTATCACTCGTCACATGCCTCACCTCCATTTGTGGTCGACAAAGAGTCATTCCTTACGGAAATCACTCCTCACATTCCAAACACACACATACACACGTGGCCGACAAAGAGCGATAGGTCAAACATTTATCACTCGCCACATACACAAAACGAATATAGCCAACGAAGAGCTATCCACACGGATATCACTCACTATATTTTCCCAACTCAAATGTGGTCCACGAAAAGTGAATCCTAACGGATGTCACTTACCACGTCGCACGCAAGCAACCAAATTATATACATAGGCGTATAAATATTCCACTCACTTCGATTACTTGAAAAGCAATCCCGCTTGAGCTCCAAATCGTCCAAATGCAAATCACCTAAGTAATTTACAAACAAATAAGCTAAACATTCTAGCTTATACCCAAAACACCAATAAGTGCAATATTAACCCATTTGCACTTACTTCCAATTTGACTAAGTCAAATCTTGCCCAAAACACCCATAATCACAATCAACTAGTGATTATGTTCTAACACCATATTTTACAAGTCTTACAAGCATAAACTTGCACACCAAACCCAAAACCCGACATTAACAACAATAAACCCGAATCTTGGTGTTAACCTTCAATTAACAACTAAATGAGTTTCACCTATGAATCATACAATCAAAAGCCCTAAACTTGAATGATGAACACGAAAATGAATTTCGGAGTTAGAGCTTACCACTAGTATCACCGTGTAGCTAAGAACGAGGAGAACACACTTGTCAACTACGCCAAAGATCAAAACCCGCTTCTTCCTTTCCAAAATCCCACTTGAAACACTTGGGGTATTTGAGTTTCTTGAGAGAAAATGAAAGAAAAGGAAAAAGAAAATAAGAAATGAAATGGGTGGACCAGATTTTAGATCCCCATCTGGCTCAATCGTGAAATGACCAATTTGCCCTTGAACTTCATTTAAATTTACAAGAATCTGGTGCCAGTTCGCACCATTTGCCGCGCCGCGGCCTAATTCGTCGCGCCGCGACGATTGCCTTGAACTGGGATCACTTTTAAACGAACTTCTGGTCTGGATTTCTTCGAAACGCCGCGCCGCGGCCCTCTTTGTCGCGCCGCGACCTATAACTGGGTCTGGGATCATTCTTTGTCGTACTTCTGATCTCAACTTCAGTTCATTGCCGCGCCGCGGCCTCCTTTGTCGCGCCGCGACACAAAGCTCGACCTGAGCCCTTCTCTCACGTATAAGACTTTAACACCCGAACATGTCCCGAACCCTTCATACGCCTATCGTACATACACAATACACTTATAAATCATGTACGGGGAAAAACGGGGTGTTACAACTCTCCCCCACTTAGACTCGATCACGTCCTCGTGATCCTTGTCACTTAACCGATCCGAATCCACACGCTATGGTCCTCAACATAAGTCTCAAATTCGATGTCCACAACAATTCCCACAAATCCGAAGATTTCGCTCAACTCCTTTAGGCGACTTTACACAAAAGTTACCCTCCTGATTTAAATCATCATCCGTGATTTACCAAATCTACCAAGCCGAGCACTAGAATCTCGTTTCGTCCCCAAACCGGAACGAACTCATGTCTCGACCGCATGACAAACACATGCTAACATTCCAAATTTCGTACCGAGTTAGCAATCCCTTTAGCGTACCCTTATCATGTACATCGCTAAAGTAACAACACACCAATAATATGGCCAACAAACAATACAATGGAGCCAACGAAAAGTGAACCCTCACGATTAGATACCACTTGCCCCATATCCTCACGCGTACGTGGCCGACGAAAAGCGGTAGATCAAACGTTAACCACTTACCACTACGCAACAAGAGGCCGACAAAAAGCGCATTCTTACGGATCACACTTACCTCTCCTCACACATGGCTAAACAAAAGCGATTCCTAACGGAAAACGCATGCCACACACCAATAAGTAGCCAACGAAAAGCGAATCCTAACGGATAACACTTACTACTTATCACACTCAAACCATGGCCAACGAAAAGTGAATCCTCACAATGGATAACACTTACCACAATACATACAAACAAACTAAGTATATGCGCATACTTAGAATCATTCCATACCATCTGGAATTTCCGCACACGAAATGTCCGCACCCTCGAACATTGCTTAACACAATCGAGCAAGAACTACCTATAGCGCACATAGGCACAAAACAATAATCCTCTAGAAGAGAATTCGATACGCACACTCCTTAACCGGGGATTTCCTTGCTCCTCAAACACGTCCATTATCTCTCAACGAGATTTCCCACATTACCACCTCGAATAGTAATTCACATCCAAATCAATAAATACAATTCAACCAAAATTGTATTCCACCACAAATCGACCAATCTAGGCCTCGACACCAACTCCGGATCTAATCATGAGCATTATCCGAAATTTTTACACCAAAATCTCCTCGTGCGGGAGTGTAACTCCCCCACTTGGAACTACGTTCCATAACTGCATCTTGCACAACCGTACAATGCTACCAAAGGTAGACTTTACCAACAATTGGGTTCACACGACCCATCACCATATCATGCTCCAACCTTGAGCATACTAAGGATCTTAACATACCCTTAAACACTTCGAACGAAGAGTTCATCACAAATTACACAACTTTATTCTTGCAATCCCACGATTGCCACAACTTGTTAAAGTTCCACCTAGTCACTCATGTACCTAAGGGTTTCTCTCCGGTACCCTAAGTACAATGTAACCACAATACCGTCGGAGTCGAACGTTACGCTTGCATGTATGAAAGAGGCACCTGACATCGCGTCACATAGACTCCACTATCAACATTCATCGAGACCGAAAAACTCGACCTCGAGGGTTCCATTCATCCGATGTCACCCATCACAACACTAAAGTGACCTTAAGTCATCCGTACCTGACGAAACTTATGTTTCATCAATTACGACACAAAAGCGACTACGCGCTACCAAAACAACACCAAAGCCCGTTCTCATGGCTTGGTAAAATCTTTCGCCCAACACTAAGGAATGCTTGGAATCACCAAGTCTTACGCCCTTAGCTCGTCAATCCGACCATCGTCATAGGGTACTTCCATAAGGAACGCTGCCCCTCATCACACTATGCACTAACACAAAATGCATTTAAACAAAGTCATAAGTACGTTTCAATAAGATAATCGAAAGGTACCTGAACATCGTCGTCAGGTTCATGCATTACCAACCAAATCCGGACACGCCGACTTTCGGTGTCCCTCCTTTCGACAATTAAAACACGTAACCTTGTTAGACTTCGCATTCGTACATTCACGCGACAAATGACCCCGTTCTCCGCAATTATAACACGTGGGTACAAAACCGCCCGTACTACTCTTCTTCATGCTTCCGCCGCCCTCGGAAGTACTCTTACTTTTCTTGTTCGAATGCATCGTAGTCTCGGACTTCCGCTTACTAACATCGGAACCACTCTTCTTTAGGACAAGCGTCTCAAAACCTTTCGCCATGTCAAACAACTCGTCAAAAGTTTTCACCACGTTTACGCTAATCTTCTCTTGATAACTATCGTTCAAGATTCGATAGAAGTCTTCCTTCAACATTTTGTCATTACCGACATACTCCGGGCAAAATTGGGTCTTTGATAAGAATACGGATTTGAGAGTGTTTAAATCCATTGACCCTTGCCTCAAAGCACGCAACTCATCTTTAAGCTTAGAAAGATCGGCCGAAGTTCGGTACTCCTTGAAAAATTCCTCTTTGAACTCGTCCCAATTGAACTCCATACATTGTTCCTCACCATAGAGTTGAATTTTCGCATCCCACCACAACTTGGCGTCACCCCTTAGCATACTACTACCATACCTCGTCTTCTTATCGAAAGGGCACTCACTAGTACGAAAGGCCCCCTCCATATTGGAGATCCATCGAGCACTCTTAAGTGGATCTCGCTCACCCTCGAAAGTGGGAGGTTGAGCATCCTTGAAGTTTTTGTAGTAGAAGTCGCGCCTTACCATATTATCTTCGTGAAGAACAATCTTAACTTGTTCCTTGACTAGATTGACTACTTGCTCGTCAATCGTATCTAAGAACATCTTTTTAACGTCCTCTAGAAACCCCGCTTTGTGACGTTCGAAGATGGCCTCAACCTTAGCCGTGAACTCGGAGTCCTCGCCTTGATCACCATTATCATGTCCGTTCCTCGTCTTCATTCTAAGAAATGAACTCGGTTAGGAACGCAACACGAATAAATTATATACACCGTCGCGAACACTAATCACAATCAAGTAAATACGCCACCATTCGCACATCCCATCTGGTTCAATACTTGTTGTACATCACTTACTTGACTTGGCTTGCAACCGTAATAATGGTCGCGAAGCATTATTACGCTCACACGTCATGCCGAGCTCATGAATACAACAACTATCTCGCTAGACGTTCAACACAAAACAACATGATTAGTAACAACATAATCAATACATAGTTAGTTCACCTATTCTCTAAGGCACTAACTAAAACCCGAACCGACCCGTAATCCTACAAGTCCCGCATAATAGCACACACAAAAAGTCTAAGTCTAGGCGCCTATCTCAAGTCACCTAAATCCCTTAGACCATGCTCTGATACCACTTGAAACAACCCAACCCGTATTAAAACCGGCCCATAAAAATTTTTCCTTTTAATACACGTTAAATAATACTTTAGGTCCCAATACACAATTTCCAAAACATATTTGTTACCGAAGTAAGTTCAACGAACTTAAAACATACATTAATAATTTAAACTCCTTAATACAATAATATGTTATTTAAAACATAACCCGAGCATGGTGATTTGGGACTATGCTACCCAAATCCTAATCGAGTCCAAAAGCAAGATCTTCTAAAGCAACCTAGCCAAGATCTCTAATCCCCAAGCTTACCCGAGCCGCCAAGCATGCGAACCTATAAAAATGTAAACAACGAGAGGGTAAGCTAATGCTTAGTGAATGCAATACTTATACGCATACATACATAATCCAATTACTTGCATACACCTACACAACAACACAATATCATTAGCATACCACAATAAACGAATAAACGAATACACGAATAATCATACGTACAATGCTAGTAGAACATACACAACCCAATATACACAATGTCGACATTCGACTCGATGGTGGCCGATGAAGAGCGGTAGGTCAAATACGTTAACCACTCACCACCCATCGCAACACGTACGTGGTCAACGAAGAGCGGTAGGTCAAATACGTTAACCACTCACCACTACGCACCATGAGGCCGACGAAAAGTGCAACCGAAACGTTAACACTTACCTCAATCACAAGGATGGCCGACGAAAAGCGAAACCGCTTACCATCCCACGATAAGTGGCCAACGAAGAGCGAATCCCTAAACGGATAACACTCACCACTTACCCATACACACATGTGGCCGACGAAGAGCGATAGGTCAAACGTTAATCACTCGCCACAAAACAAAATATACACATGTGACCGACGAAGAGTGATAGGTCAAACATTAACCACTCGTCACATATCCAAACGCACACATGTAGCCGACGAAGAGTGATAGATCAAACATTAATCACTCGCTACATAACCAATACTAACATGTAACCGACGAAGAGCGATAGGTCAAACATTTATCACTCGTCACATGCCTCACCTCCATTTGTGGTCGACAAAGAGTCATTCCTTACGGAAATCACTCCCCACATTCCAAACACACACATACACACGTGGCCGATAAAGAGCGATAGGTCAAACATTTATCACTCGCTACATACACAAAACGAATATAGCCAACGAAGAGCTATCCACACGGATATCACTCACTATATTTTCCCAACTCAAATGTGGTCCACGAAAAGTGAATCCTAACGGATGTCACTTACCACGTCGCACGCAAGCAACCAAATTATATACATAGGCGTATAAATATTCCACTCACTTCGATTACTTGAAAAGCAATCCCGCTTGAGCTCCAAATCGTCCAAATGCAAATCACCTAAGTAATTTACAAACAAATAAGCTAAACATTCTAGCTTATACCCAAAACACCAATAAGTGCAATATTAACCCATTTGCACTTACTTCCAATTTGACTAAGTCAAATCTCGCCCAAAACACCCATAATCACAATCAACTAGTGATTATGTTCTAACACCATATTTTACAAGTCTTACAAGCATAAACTTGCACACCAAACCCAAAACCCGACATTAACAACAATAAACCCGAATCTTGGTGTTAACCTTCAATTAACAACTAAATGGGTTTCACCTATGAATCATACAATCAAAAGCCCTAAACTTGAATGATGAACACGAAAATGAATTTCGGAGTTAGAGCTTACCACTAGTATCACCGTGTAGCTAAGAACGAGGAGAACACACTTGTCAACTACGCCAAAGATCAAAACCCGCTTCTTCCTTTCCAAAATCCCACTTGAAACACTTGGGGTATTTGAGTTTCTTGAGAGAAAATGAAAGAAAAGGAAAAAGAAAATAAGAAATGAAATGGGTGGACCAGATTTTAGATCCCCATCTGGCTCAATCGTGAAATGACCAATTTGCCCTTGAACTTCATTTAAATTTACAAGAATCTGGTGCCAGTTCGCACCATTTGCCGCGCCGCGGCCTAATTCGTCGCGCCGTGACGATTGCCTTGAACTGGGATCACTTTTAAACGAACTTCTGGTCTGGATTTCTTTGAAACGCCGCGCCGCGGCCCTCTTTGTCGCGCCGCGACCTATAACTGGGTCTGGGATCATTCTTTGTCGTACTTCTGATCTCAACTTCAGTTCATTGCCGCGCCGCGCCCTCCTTTGTCGCGCCGCGACACAAAGCTCGACCTGAGCCCTTCTCTCGCGTATAAGACTTTAACACCCGAACATGTCCCGAACCCTTCATACGCCTATCGTACATACACAATACACTTATAAATCATGTACGGGGAAAAACGGGGTGTTACAATATATATCTTTATATGCATAACTATATATTTATTTGTATTTTAAATATATAATGAAACATAATAATAATAATCATATTAATTATACAATTATTAATATTTAACTATTAGTTTTAAAAAAAAATGTCAACGATAATAATTTACCACTAAATATGATTATAATTATATTAATAATAGTAACACTAATGTTAGTAACAATTTTTAATGTATCAAATTTCATATCTATATAATAATATTAATAATAATATCGATACTGATATTAATATAAATCTTGATTTTAACAAAAGTACTGATATTAACAATATAGCAATTATATTTTTATCTTTTAGTAATTTAATATATTGATATTACATATTATTAAGTATGTCGTATTTAATAACATCTAATATACATAATAACACATATTTATTTAATACTTATTTATTTCATATATATAGTAATATACATAATATATTAATTAGGTACAGAAACCATGCATATATATATAATCATTTTAATAGCAACTTAATTATTCTGTATATTATTTTGTATTACATATATTACTACTTATGTAATATTTATTATTCATATAACATATCGTACAATAACTTTTATTGATTATTTAGTATTTCTAAGATATATACATATATATATATATATATATATATATATATATATATATATATATATATATATATATATATATATACATATTTATTAACAACAATTGGTTCGTGAATCGTTGGGAATAGTCAAAGGTCAAATGATTACATGAACACAGTTCAAAGTTTTTGAGACATCAATATTACAGACTTTGCTTATCGTGTCGAAATCATATAAAGATTAAGTTTAAGTTTGGTCGGAAATTCCCGGGTCATCACAGTACCTACCCGTTAAAGAAATTTCGTCCCAAAATTTGAGTGAGATCATCATGGCTAACAATAAAAATATTTTCTTGACAAATATGAGCTGATCAAAAGAGTTTTATCATCATTGAGTAATATGGATAAAACAATTTGATTATGTGAAGAGTACGAATGAAGCTATCACAAAAGATTGAGTTAGAGATTTAATTTTGACGTAGTCATGATTGAATTTAGAAAATAAGGTGTTTCTTTACTTTTGACGTTGTCTTGGTGGAATTCCAGAATTCCAGGGATTTAAAAGAAAATCTTCGAAATCCATAAGATTTGATTCTTCGGCGAATAAGGAAATTAGGATCTCTCTAATTAAATGCGGAGATCTTTCTTGCTTCCTCTATCAGACATTTTACTATAAATTAACTTTTCCCGTTCCATTACTTTTACCATTCCTATACTCAATTCCCAAATTCAAAAGATTGTGAAAATGCTTAATCCAGTTTTGATCCTTATCCTTATCCTGACTATCGTAACAATCATTCTCCTTTTCCAACTTCCACCGGAGGAATCTGTTTTCTTCTATTTAGCCCTTGGGGTTATAGTGTTTTTAATTCTCCCGTGTCTTTATGTTACGATAAACATTGATATACACGGTTTGTAATTTATGCGTTGTTATCGGGCTTTATATCTCTCCTTATATTTCAATGTCCCTATTTCTGTTTCCTATAATCATTGTCATCCATAGTTAATATTCCCTCCTATTTGCTGCGATTTATACTCCAATTTCTATTTCGGAGCTTTGTCCCTTCGTTTCTTCTTCTTGCGATTTGGCATCTCTTGTAATGGTCCAGAATTCGCAGATATAAGTTTCAGAATGAACATTGTTAATGTTCTAAGAAAGAAATGGTAATAGCACAATATGACTTGTCAAATTACCAGAATTCAAGGAAAAAGATGGGACTATCAAGAATATATTTTCTTGATATGTTCGGAAGTTAATCAGAATGAAAGAGTTATGTAACATGACACATGTTGACGTTATAACCTGTGAATCATCATGTTCCATTTAGAAACTCAGCATGACTTACTGTAATATAATCACGTTGATCAAGTGTCATTATATTATACTAACTCATGCATCAGTTCCCAACATTACTTCAATAACATTCATATTTTAATCTCGAAAGTTTACAGAATATAGAAACTAACAGTTTCTATATGATGTAACACTGATAGTACGAAGAGATTAATGATTTCAGATAAGAATAATTATAAAAATATCTTCAGAAACATGGAGAATATTTATAATGATAGATACGATGATATCTTGGAATTTCTAATATCGAAGGATTATGAAGAAGATTTATCTGTAAGGGTTTAGATTCTGAAGCATGGTGTTGGCTAAAGATTTCATCAGATATAGAATCATCAGGATTTTTAATGTACAAGTTTAGTCCTTGTGATTTGTTCAGAGACTCCTTCGTAGTTCGCTCAATCAGTTTTCCAGTTCCAACTTTTCTGAGTTTTTCCAACATACTATTCTTTATCATCAAACTTCCAATGATTAAGGTCGTTTATGGTTGCCTACGATTTCTGCTGCTTCATTCAGCTTTTTCAACATTCAGAGTATTGATTTGTAGACTGAGTGCTTTTCAGAATTTCAGAATGGAAGATCATAGTTCTAAGAGATAAATGTTATATGGATACATATAACTGTTGATGTGGAATCGTTGCGAGACTCAAAATACAGATTTGCTGATTTCCGGTAATTGGTATGGCAATTCTTGTTACAAGATGCGGATGTGTACATGATGAGACTTCAATAGATAAATATAGTGATTTGTCGGAGAGATTTAAACCAACGAGTAACGAGGTTGCTGGTACGTCTGCTGGTATTATGATGGAATATAAAAAGTTCCCCGGTAACAATAAAAGTGCACACATATATATCAAGGTTATAATAAGGTTGTTTCGAATGAAAAATCGAAGTTGACTTGCTGAAGCTGTGACAAAATTTGCTACTTTGAAAGGAATTACCAAGTTATTTTGGGTAATAATAACATTAAAGGAATTAGCACAGATACGTGTTAAACGTTTACTCAGGTTCCGAGAGTTTTCAAGTGCATAACTATATGCATCAATCTCTTCTTACGTAGATGAAGTGTGGTTGGTTCATCCTCTCGATTGAGGTGTTTTCAAGAATCATGAAAGGATTGAATGCAGATTGTAATCGTCAAGATACAAATGAGGTTTAAGATGAAATCAAGTGGCAACTTGAAGAAATGTTTAGTTTCATATGTTATAATCAATGTTTTAATTCATTTTAATTGTCCAATATTATTAGTCCACAGTTGATAGTCCACAGTTACTAATTCAATAATTCATATATAGTTTATAATATTCGAATTAATTAATACATATCGTGACCCGTGTACATGTCTCAGACTCGATCACAACTCAAAGTATATATATTATTATAGAATCAACCTCAACCCTGTATAGCTAACTCTCGCATTACTGCATATAGAGTGTTTATGGTTATTCCAAATAATATATATAGATGCGTCGATATGATATGTCAAAACCTTGTATACGTGTCCCGATATTTAAAGTGCGTAAAATAAATAACAGAAATTAAATGACGATAAATAAAATTACGAGAATAAAAATTACGATAATAAATTGCGATAATTAAATTGCGATAATGTAATAGGGAATTAACAGTTAGCTAGGAACAGTTAGCTAGGATTTTGTTAGCGTAGATTCTTAACAAAATTTCTCATAGTTAATTTGTTTGTTTCTAACAAATTTTCTTTTGTCCAATGTTTCCTTCACATAATTTTATTTATTAATATATATTATTTATGTATATATATTTGTAGTTATATAGGATTTATTTTAAATCCTAATTAAAAACATATACTTATATTATATCTTAAATTATATGTTACATGTACTTATTGTGTATATATATTTTTTAAAATGGTTAATATCCATTCATTTAGTTATATTAATGTATATATATATATATATATATATACATGTATGTATATATATACATTGTTATTATTATGTTTGAAAATCAATAGTTTGTTACCTGTAATTATTTATCTAGATAGTGTTAATATATATATAGTTATATGAAATATTAATATAGTTATAATATATGTACTAAATACATTTTATATACAAAATTATTTATTCGTTAAAAATGATAGTTTTGGCATTAGTGGGTTACTAATAATAATAACACTAAGTTTTATTACGCATATTAATAATACTAACAAATAATGATAATACAAAAAAATATTAATTATAATATTAATAACAACAATAATAATAACAAATAATAATAATAATAATTAATAATAATAATAATAATTATTATAATAAAAATAGATATAAAAGAATGTATACCCTTAAGAGAAACTGTTCTAAAAAAAAAATGCCCACGATCGGGCTCGAACCCGAGACCTCCCGTTCACACACCAACACCCTCTACCATGGTACCAGTTCTGTTTTTCTCAAATATATTAGATTCAAAATATATTTATCTAACTCCTATCTGCTTCCCTTTCTTCTCCAATTTCTAAAACACTTGCCCAGAGGTCGAAACCAAACAATAAGATGATTTACTAGTTAGTTTTTAGGATTTACAACTTCTACAGAACCTTTATAGATCGTTTAAATTAATTAAAAATAGAAAATAAAATCAAAATATAATTCGCTGATGAACACTTTTGACTCAGAATCAAACTCGAATTTATAATCCATTATAGACCAACTTTCCTTCATGAAAAAGGTTTTGAAACATCATTAGCAACTTTCTGAATATTTAATTTAAATTAAAACATCAAAACGAACCCTAATTTTATGATGAACACTTCGGTTGACTTTTCGGAATATGAAATTTGACTCGAAAATTCTTGCTCAATAGATAAAATTGGGATTTGAACTTTTGCAGATAGTTTTCATAAGGGATTACTAACAGAACTGCATTAATACTTTCTGAATTTAATTTCAAATTTGAGGTTTTGATGAAAAGGTGAAGAATAGAGCAATACAAGCTGTGTTCTTAATATTCTGTTTTTAAATTCGTGAATCAAGACTATTTTAGTTGTAATGGATATCTGATGATAAAAGGTTGAATGTCTTAACACAGTTAGATCATTTTATATTTAAAGAAGCCAGTGTGGATCGACAACTTATCACAGACAGAGAAAGAAAAAATAAAAAAAATAAATAGATAAATGTGGAAAAGTGATCGTGACACTCAACAGATTTTGGAATTTTCCTTTGATTTGATTCGATTTTAAAGACAGAAAATAGATTGCATAAAGCTGGGAGGTGATCTGTAACAGAATATCCATCCTGATAATTTCTATATGTATTAATTCGTATATATATATATATATATATATATATATATATATATATATATATATATATATATATATATATCTTGATTACATATAATTCTAATTATATCTGCATTATATAAATCTGATTATATCTTTATATGTATGTATATATATTTATAACTGTAATTTGTATATGTATATGTATTATATATATATATATATATATATATATATATATATATATATATATATATATATATATATATATATATATATATATCTTTATATGCATAACTATATATTTATTTGTATTTTAAATATATAATGAAACATAATAATAATAATCATATTAATTATACAATTATTAATATTTAACTATTAGTTTTAAAAAAAAAATGTCAAAGATCATAATTTACCACTAAATATGATTATAATTATATTAATAATATTAACACTAATGTTAGTAACAATTTTTAATGTATCAAATTTCATATCTATATAATAATATTAATAATAATATCGATACTGATATTAATATAAATCTTGATTTTAACAAAAGTACTAATATTAACAATATAGCAATTATATTTTTATCTTTTAGTAATTTAATATATTGATATTACATATTATTAAGTATGTCGTATTTAATAACATCTAATATACATAATAACACATATTTATTTAATACTTATTTATTTCATATATATAGTAATATACATAATATATTAATTAGGTACAGAAACCATGCATATATATATAATTATTTTAATAGCAACTTAATTATTCTGTATATTATTTTGTATTACATATATTACTACTTATGTAATATTTATTATTCATATAACATATCATACAATAACTTTTATTGATTATTTAGTATTTCTAAGATATATATATATATATATATATATATATATATATATATATATATATATATATATATACATACATATTTATTAACAACAATTGGTTCGTGAATCGTCGCGAATAGTCAAAGGTCAAATGATTACATGACCACAGTTCAAAGTTTTTGAGACATCAATATTACAGACTTTGCTTATCGTGTCGAAATCATATAAAGATTAAGTTTAAGTTTGGTCAGAAATTCCCGGGTCATCACAAGTCAGGATTCAGAAACATTCTATAAATTGGCTAGTTTGCTCGACGTACACCACACACACATATCCTATATGTTACTCCCTCTGTTATATAATTATTTATATTATTATTATTATTATTATTATTATTATTATTATTATTATTAAGATTAATATTATTATTGATATTATTATTATTATTATCAGTAGTATTAATATTATTATTATTAGTATTATACATAAAATACTATGACGAAGTACTGCTCAAATGATTTCAAACCAAGTTTTCAAATAAGTCAAAGCTAAGGAAACTATGGGTTATAGCTATGGAAGTTATGGGTAATGTTCATGGGTATTGCTCGTGAGTCAAACTAGTATTTATCATCTCCATTGTGTCTACGTACTTTCCTACAATATTGAATCACAATATTGATACGTAAGCATTCATATCTTATCTTTTATATATTAATAGTGTATCCATGTCTAGTGCTCGAGTATATATGTTTATGCATGCTTGTATGCTTTAATTTTGTCATTAGATAGTTTATGATGAATCACGAATTTAATACATATGCTACTGATATAAAGTATATGATATGCATATTTTTGGAAAGCTGTCGAAAAATTATTAACTTTTCATTTAGAAATCGTGTGTTTCCGATGAACGAATTAAAAGTTATGGTCAACTGAATTATAATTAACATTAATTGAAATTGCTTTTGAATCTGCAATTGATATTTAAACAACTGGTTTATAAGATTGATAAATTGAATTTTTAGATATTACTAATCGAGTAAATGAATTTCTATATAAGGCACGACTCGTTTTGTTGAACAATTGTCAAAGTTGACTGTCGTATCATGTTTTAAAGCTTTATAAACACTATAATCCGATTCTACAAGTATTGGAAAACTATGTAAAGTAATAAAATATTTTCGATTGCCATGATAATTCAAATATAATATAGCTCCTGAAATAAATAATATTTTGAGTTTGATAAACTATAAATTCGTTCAATTATCAAGACTTATACTATGTTAATAAACATGTATAGATTTAAAGATCATATTGGGTCAGGTTGACTTTTAAGATGACTTTTGTTATCTTTTGCATGTCAGTCTCGAGCATTAGGATTATGATACACTATGACCCAACCTAGCTTATTAGACATGTATTGACCAACATATGTTCACTAGGTTGAGATCTACGGTTAATTTTGCATTCCGAGTTTCGGTCACTTTTTGGTGAATGACCTTATGTGCTGCTAAGGTGAGTTTCATTTGCTCCCTTTTTAATTGCTTTTGCAATATATATTTTTGGGCTGAGAATACATGCACTTTATTTTAAACGCAATGGATACAAGTACATACTAAATTCTACACCGAGTTTGAACCGAAAATCCCTTAGCTTTGGTAACTAGTAACTGCCGATTATAAGAACCGGTGGGCGCGAATAGTGGTATATGGATCCATAGGGCTTGATATCCCCGTTCGAGCTAGAGCGCTAGCCTTTTAACGGACGTATGCTATTTGAGAAGCGTACACGTTGGTTTGCGTGTATTATTAAAATGATTATACAAAGGGTACAAATTATATATACGTTAAGTTTAGTTAACAGGGTGCTCAATTTCGTAGAATATTTTGATAAACGTTTCTGGATGAAACAACTAAAAAATTATGATCCACCTTTATATACAGATTATGCCCAACATTAAAACTATGAACTCACCAACCTTTGTGTTGACACTTTTAAGTATGTTTATTCTCAGGTTCCTATAAGTCTTTCGCTGTTTGCTTATACGTTATACAAGCTATGTGCATGGAGTCATACATGTTTTATTCGAGAAAACTTTACATTCAACAAAATCATCACCATGTATCTTATTTTGACTGCATTATTAACGGATGTAGTATTGTAAACTATTATTTACGGTGATTGTATATATGTAGAAATCATCAGATGTCAAAGACCTTGGAATTAGATATTCATTTATGGTGTGCCTTTTTAAAAGAATGCAATGTTTATAAAACGTATCATATAGAGGTCAAAACCTCACTATGAAATCAATGAATGATGTATTCGTCCAAAGGGATTTGGACGGGTCATCACAGTGAGTCTCTTTTATAAGGTAACTTTCAACCTTACCAGACACAATGCGTTTTAGGACCACAGGAAGAGCGGGTGTGTTGGTTAAGATTCCAATTATAATATTCAAAAGTTAATCACTTTGTTTTGATGATGACACAAAAGAGATAAGTGCTTAATCACATGTAAGACGACATGAGTTCATAAGCCTACACTATCTCTAGCAAAAGACCAATACATAAATAATTAACTTGGTAAAAACTGATATACGACTGCACCACGGTCGACCGCGGGTCTGACCGTAGATGTCCTGTTCCAACGGCTGCACCATTTTACAAAACTGTTGATCTATGGTCAACCTCACGGCCGACCGTGGATCGACCACAGTTTTCACTGTAACCAAATTCAACCACTTTGAGTTAGACCACTTTGAGGCATCTATAATTTACAAAACCTTTTTAAACATACTTATAATATTTGCCTTCTTTGATTTCAAAAGAGTTTTGAACCAAAAGATGTTAATTTTTGCTAATCACAATTAATGACATCTTAATGATATTTTAAGTTCAAATAAGATCAAACACAAAATGTTTACCTCTTGTCTTATTACAAAATGTCATTTAATACATACTTATGATGGTCATTAAAAGTCCCAACAAAAGAGGTGCTCTCCCATGACTTTTATGTATCATTTTTATATATGTGTTATTATTATGAACTAGTAAATTGTTGTAATAATCTCCAAGAAATTCCAACTAGATTCAAACTAGTTCATTTGAGATGTAACAATGTTTCAAAGAGAAAGATACTTCCATTAACAAAATGACAAGTAATTAAGAAGGGTTGATGAAGTTTTGGAAGGTAATGCTTTGTCAAGAGAAAAAAATCTGCAATTACCCAATTAAGAAATCAATGACAAATGGTCAAAGCTTGAAGATTTTCTTCTTTTGAGGACATGTCAACTTCTACACTTATGTCCAAAACAAAAAGGGTAATGGGGATGACTTCAGAGATAATTGGCTTTTAGTTGTGATGCGTAATTATGGCTTTCAAAATGCAATTTAGAATAAGCTTTCTTCACCCAACAGATCTGAACACTAAGCACCCAATTTGTAATAGTAACAGCCCCAAAACAGAGTATAAAACTCTGAAATAAGAACACAAAGGATAGAGAATCTAAACCCTTAATTGATTAAGATACCACCACAATTAGATATCTAGAAACACTCCAAATCTTCAACTACAGCTGATAAAGATTCCACCACAATTATAATATCAGATATGAAGAATTGGATTTCACCACAATGTTTGATAAAGTAACACCACAAACACTGATAAAGAAACCACTCTTAGCCACCGGAATCAAAGATTCGTAAAGACACCGAGATTTTTTTAAATAGATAAGCTCTATTAAACTTTCATTCATTCATCAATCAAGTATTACAATTACAAGAGCTCTCTATTTATAGGAGAAGCAAAACACCTACTTTACGGATAAGACAAAAACATAAAAGGAAAAGGAGACAAAAAGGACAAACAATTACAAACTAGCCAATAAGAATAAATGACATAAATCTGCATAAAATCTGCAATTTGGTAGTGCTCCTCCCATGATAAAAAGCAGTCAATGATAGATGAGAATCTTCCTTGGACAGCTAACATCCTTCTAGAACAGCCACGCACGTATTAAGTACATGACCTGACCGGTTTATTGAAAGGCATAAGTTAAATCTTTGAATCATATCAGCAAGTTGGCTCTTTAGAAAGAATAGAGTCGCCTGCTGGTTGAACTAAGTTATGTGTGCTGGTTGAACTAAAATTCTTCAGCTGGTTGAACTAGCTGGTTCTTCTATTGTATAACTTTTCTGGTTCATCTAGCTGGTTATTGTAACAGACTGAAACCCGGGCTAGTTGTAAGTGGACTATTTTTGCCCTTAGGGTTTTATTATGTGTTTTATATGCTTTTAATTAATATTGTGCTTTATTATTATTTATCTATATGGTTAGATGCGCTTTGTGACCAGGGTCCCAGGGGTGGTTGGTTTATTTAATTTGGACCTCGTTAGGGTACTTTACCAGTTGTGTTAAATTGTTAGATAACTGGTAAATACCCGTGTGTTGTGTAGTGGGGGAAAAAGGCAGCCTTAAGTGAGTATCTTAGAAGTAATACTTCCATTTTCACAAAAATCCCCAAATCCACCTCCCGTCCTTTACATCCCCACCTAACCAAACCCTAATTTCCCATTGTTGATCTTGAGCTCGAATTGGTCTTGAAATCACGTTCTTTACACTCTACTGATTCTTTTAAGGTATGAATCATGAGCTTTCATTATCAATTTAGTGTTAAAATGGTGTTTTTAAGTGTATTTGTTCAAAAGCTTGATTTTGTGTCAAAATCCATGGATTTGATGTTGTTATGGTCAAAACTTTGTGGGTTTATAGTCTATAACATGTAGTAATTGAGTTGTGGTAAGTTTTGGTGTCGAAAACGAGCTCTAGATCGAGTTTTGGTAAATTTAGCTTGAAGTTCGTAGGTTGGGTTCAGAATCTGCAGATGATGAACACAGTCGATCGACTGTCGGTCGACAGTCGACCGATTGGAGAGTGAACCGACCGACTGAGTGTGACTTTCGGCCGATTGTGGAAATACCAAATAAGTCGACCGATTGAGGAAGTCAGTCGACCGGTTGTGACAACAGTCGACCGACTGTTTACGTCAGTCGACCGACTGTGTGTCCAGGGCAGTATGTTTTACCAAAGTGCCTTTTTTCTAGCAGTTATACTGCCCGTTTGTATTTTGGTGTTCAGGATGTAAATTTTGAAAGTGCATAAGTGTTAGGTGGACTTTTAGCGACGCTTTTTGTGACTGATTTTCTGTACTGTGCTGTTTTGTGTTAACGGACAGAAACTAACTTGATTTGCCTTATGTTCAGGTGATAAGGATAAGGAAGCTGCTCAGTGATAGATTATCTGAGCTAGTTGCTGGTATTCGGTGAGTGGGTCTATCTACGGATAGAGTTTAAGTAGCATATTATGCTACTGTGGTTGACTCTTTTACCATGCATAGTGTAGGAATTGCCATGATAGAATAATATCGTTTGCCTGATGTTGTATGTAAATTATGTGTACACTGTGTGAATGACACCAGTCTGGCCTAGGGAGACTGGGGACTCGAGACCGTGCCTAGGAGAGGTTAGAGTCCGTATGAGGTCAACCGTGCCTAGGGGAGATTGGGTCCATAGGCTACTGATTGTGGAGTATAGTGTGAATGATGCATCCCCTGCATCTGGATAACTATACGGTGAATTTAGTAGCAGGGACTATCGGTAGACTCAGGCCCGATCAACTGGGAGTCGTGTGCTCATACAAGCTGCCGATCCTCATATTGTCTTATTGTATGCTAGTTGGTAGTTAGCAAGTGTTGTTGTTAGTATATAGCTTGTGTGTGGCTTAAGCTATATCTGTTAGATAGATTCCATTCACTTAGCGGTGCGCTAATCCCCCACATATTCTCCTCTTGCAGGTTTAGGTACTGCTATTCGGGATGGGTGTTGATGCAGAAGACATGTTTGACAACCCTACTCTGATGTGGACTTTTGTTTAAATCATGTTTTGTAATAACGTAACACCATTGTGTAAACTTAAACTTAATTACTCAGATTAATGTAATGACGTGACTTAAATTGTGTTTGTTAATACAGTCTTCCGCTGTGTGTTTAAAAAAAAATGGCCGGTGTTACAAGTTGGTATCAGAGCAAGGTTTGGCAGCAAATACGTGCGCGTATTTTGTTCCCAAACCCTGAGGCAAGCCAAACATGTCTGTGGGTGTAGAGGCTAAGTGAAAATAGGATATACATGTGTTGGTTGTGATTGAACTAACTGTTATCCACTAAGCTTTTGTGTGAGCTGTTTTTATAGCACATGTATGGCTGATAGGAACGCAACTGGCCCATCCAACCCCGGAACATTCAGAGCACCAGAAGAGGGTGTTGAGTCTGATGATGATCAGAATAGTTATATCCTTCAATTAGAAAGCAAGCTAAAAGAGGCTGAAGACAAAATTAATGAGCTTGAATTGGCAAGGCATTCTGGAAATGATGATACACCACCTGGATTCCCAACCGCGCAATCCCAAACGATACCTAATGTGCACCAGAACCAGTTTCAGAATCAAATACCTAACCAATACTATATGCCACCGCAAAACACTTTTACTTACCAAAATCCCATGATGATGAACCCGTACCAAATGCAAATGTTTCAACAACATTACATGCAACCACCCAAAAGGTGTACTTATAAGAACTTCCGTGATTGCAAACCCTCCGAGTTCTCTGGAAGTACTGATCCGACTGTAACTCTCAATTGGTTGCGAGAAATTGAAAGGGTATTTGAAGCGTGTCAGTGTAAACCCGAGCTGAAAGTGACATATGCTAGTCCATTGTTGAAAGGTAGGGCTATGATTTGGTGGGATTCCTTGATTTCCAGTATACCGAAAGAGCAGGTGAGTATGATCACATGGGAGCAGTTTCATGGGAAGGTGTGTGAACAGTATTGTAATTCATTTGATATGAACTGAATCAAGACTGAGTTTCTTGAAATGAAGATGACACCTCAAATGACGATCGACGAGGTAGTAGAGAAGTATATGGATAAACTGAGGTTTGTACAACAGTGGGTGCCAGACGAAGCGTCTCGTATCCAGCATTTTGTTAATATCATTCTGCCAGAGTACCGAACTTTTGTTAGAATAGCTACATCGTTGTCTCAAGCTGTTGTGATGGCTAAGATGGTAGAAAGTGATGTTCAGGCCGCCAGAAATAGAATGTTTGGTAATGTGCTACAACAAGGTGGGCAAGTATCTGGGAAATCAGGATCTAAATCCAAGAAGTCTAGTGGATTTAAATCGAAGGGTAAAAGTGGTCAGAGTAGTTCTAGGTCTGGATCAGGTAAAGGGAATTGGTGTCACACATGTCGATCTTCTCACAGTGGTCAGTGTTCTGAGGCTACAAGAAGATGTTTAAAGTGTGGTGTTGTTGGGCATGAGTCTTCAGCATGTTCGTATCCAAATAGTGTGTGTTGGAGTTGTCACAAATTCGGGCATCGTGCGGTTAGTTGTCCGTCGAAGAGTGGTAGTTCCGGGGCAGGGTCAGGGGCGCGTTCGGCATCAGCCGGAGGGTCAACTGCCTCGAGTGGGCAGAAGTGGAAGAACCCTCTAACAGTAGAGGCTAGAGCTTTTCAGATGTTGGTTGAGAATGCCGTGGCAGCCGACGAAGTGATCACCGGTATGTTTCTAATCAACTAAATACCTGCTCGCGTATTATTTGATTGTCGTGCCAATAGGTGTTTTATGTCCCTAGATTTCTGTGCTAAGTTGAAATTACCAGTTACTGTGTTACCCAAGCCGATTAGTGTAGAAGTAGCCGATGGTAAGATCACACCCGTCACAACATATGTGTCTGGGGTTTGTATAGAGATTGAAGGGAAGTCTTTCCCGGTGACTTGTTTAGTGTTACCTATTCCTAGCTTTGATGTAGTATTAGGAATGGATTAGTTGAGCTCGCTTAAGGCTAATATTAAGTGTGATAGGAAAATGATTACCTTTCGTTCGACCGATGGAACCCGTGTTGTGGCCCGAGGGGAGCGAGGCGGGTATAATTTTCCGTTGATAACCATGATGAAAGCAAAAAAGTTGATGGCAAAGGGTTGTGATTCATTTCTTGCGTATGTGATTGATGCGAAGAAAGAAAAGAGAACAGTGGCCGATATTCTGATAGTATCAGAATTTCTCGAAGTGTTCCCAGATGAGTTACCAGGTCTGCCGCCGGTAAGGGAAGTCGAATACAAGATTAAGTTGGTTCCTGGAACAACTCTAGTTGCAAAAGCTCCATACCGATTAACGCCGTCTGAAATCCATGAAATGATGTCATAGATTCAAGAGTTATTAGATCGTGGGTTTATCCAATCGAGTTCTTCACCGTGGGGTGCTCCGGTATTGTTTGTTAAAAAGAAAGATGGGTCAATGCGTATGTGTATTGATTATCGTGAATTGAACAAAAGAATAGTGAAGAATAAGTATCCGTTACCTCGAATAGATGATTTGTTCGATCAGTTACAGGGTGCTTCATTCTTTTCTAAGATAGACTTACGATCTGGGTATCATCAGGTTTGTGTTGCTGAATCAGATATACGGAAAACAGCGTTTAGAACAAGGTATGGTCATTATGAATTTCTTGTCATGCCATTTGGGTTGACGAATGCGCCAGCAGTCTTCATGGATCTAATGAATAGAGTGTGTCGTCCATTCTTAGATAAGTTTGTGATTGTGTTGATAGACGATATACTAGTGTATTCAAAGACAGAGAGTGAACATGCTGAACATCTGAGACAGGTTTTGAATTTGTTGAAATGTGAGCAGCTATTTGCAAAATTTTCAAAATGTGAAATTTGGTTACATGAAGTGCAGTTTTTGGGTCATGTGATTTGTGCGGAAGGTATAAAGGTTGATCCGATAAAGATAGAAGCGGTAATGAATTGGAATTCTCCGAAGACTCCGACTGAGATTAAGAGTTTTCTGGGATTAGCTGGTTATTATCGCGGTTTATCAAAGATTTTTCTAAAATAGCGGGTTCGTTGACTAAGTTGACTCGTAAAGATGTAGCCTTTCGATGGACTGATGAACAGGAAAAAGGCTTTTCAGATTTTGAAACAGCTACTGTGTCAGGCACCAGTGTTAGCTTTACCAGAAGGTTCAGATGACTTCTTGGTATACTGTGATGCGTCATTTGCTGGGTTGAGTTGTGTATTAATGCAGAGAGATAAAGTAATCGCCTATGCCTCGCGACAGTTGAAAGTTCATGAGAAAAATTATCCAGTACATGATCTTGAAATGGCTGCAGTAGTGTTTGCTTTGAAACTGTGGAGACACTATTTGTATGGAACCCATTGTGTTATTTATACAGATCATAAGAGTTTGCAATATATCTTCTCACAGAAAGAATTGAATATGCGTCAGAGGCGGTGGCAAGAGTTGATCAAAGATTATGATTGTGAAATTAAATATCATCCGGGTAAGGCAAATGTGGTTGCAGATGCGCTAAGTCGTAAAAAGTCAAGTGAAAATGTGAAATTCCTTCGTTTGAATATAACTCCAGATTTGATTAACAGCTTAAGAACTGTAACGACCCGGATTTTTCCGCTAATATATTGAAGATTAATATTTACATAATTAATGTTTCCAACATGTTAAGCAATCAAACTCATTAAGAATTGGTTATTTGCAATGAATTTTATACAAACGTTTGGCCACCCAGTCTGTCTGACGATTCACGAACGTCATAAATTGAAATAATTATATAATGATATATATATGGATATATATATATATATATATATATATATATATATATATATATATATATATATATATATATATATATACTTATGATTTGTTAAAATGATATTTAAGTATCTCATTATATATAATAACAATTGGTTATATACATAAAATGACATTACTAACTTAAAGACTTCAAGACTATATACATATATATAACGATTAACGTTGTAATAACTTCTAAATTAAAATGTATGTATATGTATTGTATTAATATGTATTAATACACTTTTGAAAGACTTAATAATATATATCAATATATTTATACTCAGTAAAGATAGCTATACTCATTTTCTCATTCAATTTTATCAAGAATCCTATTCGTATTCATACGGTATTTATACCCGTATCATACCCAGCTTCTATACGTATTTACTATAGGTATATACATACCAAATCATTGATCTTAGCAGCCCTCAATCAGTTGTGAGACATGTATAAACATGATGTAGACTTGTGGGAACCATGACTTGGAAACTAGTATGACTAAATGCATAAAATTACAAACCATGGAGCCATGTTGTTGCCCCCATTTTGATGCCAACATGTAGGATAAATAACCATCCATTTCATTTCAATTAACTACATCATTTTACTATCTAAACACATACTCAAATACTCTCTCAAACCTCCATTCAATTCAGCAAGTATCGGTCTCATAATCCAAGTTATAATCATCATAACAAAGCTTGATCAAGAACATTTCAAGAATTCCAAGCCATCAAGGGTATCTTTAAACTCAAGATATTCTCCTTATTTCTCTAGCAACTTTACTCATTTGATTTAAGGTTTGTGAATTTGTCAAATGCCAAGCCTTACCACCATCTATTCGGAAATCATCACAAGTGAGTTATAGTCCCATTTTTACTATCTAAATTATTTTGGGATGAGAATACATGTAAAATTTATAAATGTTTTACAAAATAAACACAAGTTCATGGAACTACATTCTATGATTGTTTTGTTATACCGGATATCTGTACTTATTATTATTATGCTTGGTAACCTAAGAATTAACACTAATTGACGCGAATCCTAAAGGTAGATCTACGGGCACCAACCACCCCCATTTTTGAATAGTGGAAATGCTTTAGTACTTCGAAGGGTTCTTGTCATACATTTGAATAGTGAAATGTATGATGCCAGATATCTTAAGCGCTCTATGTTAAGGTCGGTTACCAGGCGACTCATCGTATGAATGATTTTTGCAGTTGTAATGATCTTGCGCATTTAATTAAATGAAACCTTGTGGCTTATTAAATGTTATGATTATTATATAGAAATTAAACCTATGACTCACTAACATTTTTGTTGACGTTTTAAGCATGTTTATTCTCAGGTGAATATTAAAAATGCTTCCGCTGGCGTTTGTCAACCCAAGGTCAAGATTTGGAGTCGGCATAATTGTTTATATTGTTTAAACTTGCATTCGGAGTATTTGTTGTAATATATTTGATCATATTGTAATGGGTTGTGTAAAAACTTATTTATTTGAGGAGATTGTCTTTGATAGACAATCTAAATTATGTCATTAAGACCTTTATTCAATAATAAAGGTTATGGTTGTTTCTAAAAACGAATGCAAGATTTGAAAAACGTCTCATATAGAGGTCAAAACCTCGCAAAGAAACCAATTAATATGAAACGTTTATAATTAATATGAACGGGGCATTTCAGTTGGTATCCGAGCGTTGGTCTTAGAGAATCAGAAAATTTTTCATTAGTGTGTCTAACTGATTTTTGATGCATTAGTGAGTCTGGACTTCGACCGTAATTATTTTAAAAATGATTGCTTAATATAATTGTTGGAAATATAAGATTATTAACATATAAATATTATAAGATATATCATTCTCTTAACGTGCCTGCTATTATGTGATAGATGACTTCATTCGATCATATAAGCATCTCTAGTGATTCAGATTTCATTTACTTATCAAGTGATTTGGAGGCTGAGTCAAAGCATACGACTTATGAACCAACGGAAAAGTTAACTTTTGGTGCTACCATTAAAGTGGAAAATTGGGAAGATTCACAATTACCAGTAGAGGTTCCAGAAGAGGATCCAGAAGAAGATCCTGAAGAGGAACCCGAAGAAGAGGATCCTGAAGAAGTTGTGGAAATTACCGAACCACAACGTGATTTGGGAAAATCTTTGGC
Organism: Rutidosis leptorrhynchoides; assembly: GCF_046630445.1. Taxonomy (NCBI): domain Eukaryota; kingdom Viridiplantae; phylum Streptophyta; class Magnoliopsida; order Asterales; family Asteraceae; genus Rutidosis; species Rutidosis leptorrhynchoides. Next base: position 324,119,907 of record NC_092335.1, on the reverse strand, counting down.
TGTTATACCCGATCTCAAACCCGATGAACCTATTATGACCCAAAATGTTTGTGATCACCCACCTGAACCACCTAAGAGACCAGTTTATAAAATGACCGCTCGTATAACAACTGTTGGTTTTACTCCCAAACAATTAGCCGAAAGAACCAATTGGGAGGAATTGAAAAAAGAACTATCCAAACGAAAATCCAAACATTTGGCTGAGAAAGAAACAACGTCAACATCTAAGAAATCTCGCCGTTCTTGAACCATCGGCAGCTATCCTGTATTCCATGCATTGTGAAATATGTATTATATTGTGTGTTTAAGTTTGTAAGAAAATCCGCAATGTAATTTTCCTTATGATTGTATAATAATAAGAATAAGCATGGAAGGTTTATTATTATTATTACAACTTATATTACGTAGTAACGTAATAACTTACCATAGTTTTTCATATTAGAATTTTAGTAGTTAATTTGTGTGTTAGCTGCTAAGTATGAACATTATTACAGTTATAAAACGCTAATATAAAGAAAAGGCTTTTATAATAATAAGTTCATATTAAGCTACAAAATACTTTTTGGCTACTTCTAAAATTCTATATGATTAACTCAGTCGGCTATTTTTGAAGGAAATGGCTCCTCCAGCTATTAGACAACAACAATTGAACACAGAAGAACTTCAAGCTTTCGCTGCAAATATGGCTGCAGTGGTGAACGCAATGAACAACAATAACCAATCGGGTTCCAGCAGTGGAGGAAACAATGGCAACCGGGTAGGATGTTCCTACAAAGCTTTTATGGCCTGTAAACCCAATGAGTTTGAAGGAACTGAAGGACCCGTTCGACTAAAGCGGTGGACAGAGAAGGTTGAAGCCGTGTTCGCAATCAGCAACTGCGCAGAAGAGGATAAGTTAAGTATGCCACACATACTTTCAGGGGTACTGCTTTGACATGGTGGAATACCTACATGGATTACGTAGGACAGAATACCGCCTACGCACTTCCATGGTCCGCTTTTAAGCACATGATGACGGAAGAGTACCGTTCCAGAACCGAAATCAACAAGCTCAAGGAAGAGCTTAAAGCACTGACAACCCAAGGGTTAGACGTCATTACCTACGAGCGACGTTTCAACGAACTGGTTTTAATGTGTCCTGGAGTATTTGAGGATGAAGAGGCAAAAATTGAAGTGTTCATAAAAGGGTTGCCGGAACGAATCCAAGAGCATGTAGGTGCTAACGACAATGCAACAATGCAGAAAGCGAGTCATATAGCCCACAAATTGATAGGCCAAGTTACAGGAAGGATAAAGAAAGAGGCGGCCAAGGAGGCCATAATGAAATAGGGAAAGAGAAAGTGGGAGGAAAGCAGTGATCAGGGTCACCAGTCCAACAAAGACAATCAAAACAACAACTACAATAACAATCGCAACCACCCCAACAACAACAATAATCGCAACAACAACCGCAACAACCATTCCAATAACAATTACAACAACAACAACCGCAACCAAAACTACAACAACAACAACCTTAATCCTAACAATAACAACAACAAACGTCTCAACAACAATAACCCTAACAACAACAACAACGACAACAAAAAGCAAAGAACTATATGCCCAAGGTGTGATACGTTTCATCCGGAGTGGTTTTGTAGAGAGTTATGTACCAGGTGCAACAGGAATGGCCATATTGCAGCAAAGTGTGAAGTCTACGGACCAAATAGAAACAAAGGAGCAAATAATATCGGAACAAATAATAACAGCGTTGTTTGCTATGGATGTGGAAAACCGGGTCATACTATAAACCAGTGCCGGAATGAAAATAGCCAAGGCCGTGGGAGAGCCTTCAACATTAATGGGGAGAAAGCACAGGAAGACCCGGAACTTGTTAAGGGTACGTTTCTTATGAACAATACACCTGCTTATGTTTTTTTTGATTCGGGTGCCGATAGAAGTTATATGAGTAGAGAATTTTGTGCCAAATTAAATTGTCCGTTAACGCCTTTGGATAAAAAGTGTATAGTTGAAGTAGCAAATGATAAACTAATTAAGGTTGATAAAATTTGCCGAAATCGAAAAATTAGTTTAGTTAGCGAAACGTTTGCAATTGATTTAATACCGGTGGAATTGGGAAGCTTCGACGTAATTATTGGAATGGACTGGATGTCCAAGGTGAAAGCCGAAGTTGTTTGTCATGAGAAGGCGATTCGCATTCCGAGAGAAAACGGGTTACCCTTAACGGTGTACGGAGAAAAGGGTAATACCAAATTAAATCTTATTAGTAGTTTGAAGGCGTGCAAACTAATAAGAAAAGGTTGCTATGCCATACTAGCACACATCGAGAAGGTTGAAAAAGAAGAAAAGAAAATCGATGGCGTTCCTGTTGCAAGAGAATTTCCCGAGGTGTTTCCGGATGAATTACCGGGACTACCTCCACACCGATTCATTGAATTTCAAATAGATCTTGTACCAGGAGCCGCACCAATAGCTCGTGTTCCATATAGACTTGCGCCCACCGAAATGAAAGAATTACAAAGTCAGCTACAAGAATTATTAGAACGTGGTTTTATCCGACCGAGTACGTCACCATGGGGAGCTCCAATTTTATTCGTTAAAAAGAAAGATGGGTCTTTTCGTATGTGTATCGATTACCGTGAGCTGAACAAAGTAACCATCAAAAACCGATACCCTTTACCCCGAATCGACGACCTATTTGATCAACTCCAAGGTTCGAGCGTCTACTCCAAAATCGACTTAAGGTCGGGTTATCATCAACTGAGGGTTAAAGAAGCCGATATACCAAAAACAGCCTTCAGAACTCGTTATGGCCATTACGAATTCATGGTTATGCCATTCGGCCTAACCAATGCACCCGCAGTTTTCATGGATCTCATGCACCGAGTATGTAGTCCATATTTAGATAAGTTTGTTATTGTCTTTATTGATGACATTCTTATCTATTCGAAGAATAACCAAGAACACGAACAACACTTGAGACTTGTATTAGAGTTGTTAAGAAAAGAACAACTTTATGCAAAATTCTCTAAGTGCGCTTTTTGGTTAAATAAAGTACAATTTCTTGGCCACGTAGTCAGTAGTAATGGAATCAAAGTTGATCCCGCCAAGATCGAAGCCATCAAAAATTGGGAAACCCCGAAAACTCCAATGCAAATACGTCAGTTTTTGGGTTTAGCCGGTTATTATAGGAGATTTATTCAAGATTTCTCCCGAGGAGCCAAACCTTTAACCGCATTGACACATAAGGGGAAGAAGTATGAATGGACTTCCGAACAAGAGGGTGCCTTCCAATTGTTGAAAAAGAAGTTGACTACGGTACCTATTTTATCGTTACCTGACGGAATGGAAGATTTTGTTATCTACTGCGACGCATCAAGAATGGGTTTTGGGTGTGTTCTTATGCAACGGAAGAAGGTGATTGCATATGCTTCTCGACAACTCAAAATTCATGAACAAAACTACACCACATACAATCTGGAATTGGGCGCCATTGTTTTTGCATTAAAGATGTGGAGACATTATCTATATGGGGTCAAGTTCATCATATACACTGACCACAAAAGTCTCCAACATATTTTAAATCAAAAGCAACTAAATATGAGGCAACGTAGCTGGGTTGAGCTGCTAAATGATTATGATTGTGAAATCCGTTACCACCCGGGGAAAGCAAATGTAGTAACCGATGCCTTGAGTTGAAAGGAAAGAGAACCTATTCGAGTAAAAGCTATGAACATGATTATTTATACTAATCTTACTACTCGAATAAAAGAGGCACAACATGAGGTTTTGAAGGAAGGAACTTTTGGAAGGGAAATACCCAAAGGATTAGAAAAACAGCTTAATATTTGGGAAGACGGAACCATGTATTTAGCTGAAAGAATTTGGGTACCAAGGAATGGGGATTTAAGGAAAGTGGTACTAGATGAAGCACATAAAACCAGATATTCAATACATCCCGGAGCGGGAAAAATGTACCAAGACCTCAAGAGAAACTTTTGGTAGCCAGGAATGAAGGCCGATATAGCCATATATGTAGGAGCATGTTTGACTTGTTCTAAAGTCAAAGCTGAGCATCAGAAACCATCGGGTCTACTCCAACAACCTGAAATCCCAGAATGGAAATGGGAAAACATTACCATGGATTTCATTGCTAAGTTACCGAGAACTGCAGGTGGTTATGATATGATTTGGGTAATAGTCGATCGTCTTACTAAGTCTGCACACTTTCTGCCAATAAAAGAAGAGGATGGTATAGAGAAATTAGCACGATTATATCTGAAAGAAGTTGTTTCTAGACATGGTATACCAATCTCTATTATCTCTGATCGTGATAGCAGATTTTCTTCTAGATTCTGGCAGGCATTACACGAAGCGTTGGGAACTCGTCTAGATTTAAGTACTGCCTATCATCCACAAACTGATGGGCAGAGTGAAAGGATGATTCAGACACTCGAAGACATGCTACGAGCATGTGTTATTGATTTTGGAAGCAGTTGGGATCGACATCTACCGTTAGCTGAGTTTTCCTACAATAACAGATATCATTCTAGCATTGAGGCGGCACCATTCGAGGCACTTTATGGGAGGAAGTGCAGGTCTCCGATTTGTTGGAGTGATGTGGGGGAAAAACAGATTACAGGTCCGGAAATTATCCAGGAAACTACCGACAAGGTCATTCAGATTCAGCAACGATTGAAAACAGTCTGGAGTCGGTAAAAGAGCTACGCGGATGTTAGAAGGAAACCTTTAGAGTTTGAGGAGGGTGATATGGTTATGCTTAAGGTATCACCTTGGAAAGGTGTTATACGTTTTGGAAAGCGAGGGAAATTAAGCCCAAGATACATTGGGCCATTCAAGATCGAAAAACGCATTGGGCCGGTGGCCTATCGACTTGAACTACCTCCACAATTAGAAAAGATTCACAACACCTTTCATGTTTTGAACCTGAAGAAATGCCTAGCTACCGAAGATCTCATTATCCCTTTAGATGAAATTAAGATTGACGAGAAACTAAATTTCGTCAAAGAACCCTTCGAAATTATGGATCTTAAGGTCAAACGACTCAAACAAAGTAAGATACCAATCGTTAGGGTTCGGTGGAATGCTCGTAGAGGACCTGAATTCACTTGGGAATGAAAAGACCAAATGAAGCTGAAGTACCCACATTTGTTTTCCGATATCGCACGTTAACTAGGTACTATTCTAAATTTCGGGACGAAATTTAATTTAACGGGTGTGTAATGTAACGACCCGGATTTTTCCGCTAATATATTGAAGATTAATATTTACATAATTAATGTTTCCAACATGTTAAGCAATCAAACTCATTAAGAATTGGTTATTTGCAATGAATTTTATACAAACGTTTGTCCACCCAGTCTGTCTGACGATTCACGAACGTCATAAATTGAAATAATTATATAATGATGTATATATGGATATATATATATATATATATATATATATATATATATATATATATATATATATATATATATATATATATATATACTTATGATTTGTTAAAATGATATTTAAGTATCTCATTATATATAATAACAATTGGTTATATACATAAAATGAGATTACTAACTTAAAGACTTCAAGACTATATACATATATATAATGATTAACGTTGTAATAACTTCTAAATTAAAATGTATGTATATGTATTGTATTAATATGTATTAATACACTTTTGAAAGGCTTAATAATATATATCAATATATTTATACTCAATAAAGATAGCTATACTCATTTTCTCATTCAATTTTATCAAGAATCCTATTCGTATTCATACGGTATTTATACCCGTATCATACCCAGCTTCCATACGTATTTACTATGGGTATATACATACCAAATCATTGATCTTAGCAGCCCTCAATTAGTTGTGAGACATGTATAAACATGATGTAGACTTGTGGGAACCATGGCTTGGAAACTAGTATGACTAAATGCATAAAATTACAAACCATGGAGCCATGTTGTTGCCTCCATTTTGATGCCAACATGTAGGATAAATAACCAACCATTTCATTCCAATTAACTACATCATTTTACTCTCTAAACACATACTCAAACACTCTCTCAAACCTCCATTCAATTCAGCAAGTATTGGTCTCATAATCCAAGTTATAATCATCATAACAAAGCTTGATAAAGAACACTTCAAGAATTCCAAGCCATCAAGGGTATCTTTGAACTCAAGATATTCTCCTTATTTCTCTAGCAACTTTACTCATTTGATTTGAGGTTCGTGAATTTTTCAAAGGCCAAGTCTTACCACCATCTATTCGAAAATCATCACAAGTGAGTTATAGTCCCATTTTTACTATCTAAATTATTTTGGGATGAGAATACATGCAAAATTTATAAATGTTTTACAAAATAAGCACAAGTTCATGGAACTACATTCTATGATTGTTTTGTTATACCGGATATCTGTACTTATTATTATTATGCTTGGTAACCTAAGAATTAGTGAAAAACACTAATTGACGTGAATCCTAAAGGTAGATCTACGGGCACCAACCACCCCCATTTTCGAATAGTGGAAATGCTTTAGTACTTCGAAGGGTTCTTGTCATACATTTGAATAGTGAAATGTATGATGCCAGATATCTTAAGCGCTCTATGTTAAGGTCGGTTACCAGGAGACTCATCGTATGAATGATTTTTGCAGTTGTAATGATTTTGCGCATTTAATTAAATGAAATCTTGTGGCTTATTAAATGTTATGATTATTATATAGAAATTAAACCTATGACTCACCAACATTTTTGTTAACGTTTTAAGCATGTTTATTCTCAGGTGAATATTAAAAACGCTTCCGCTGTCGTATGTCAACCCAAGGTCAAGATTTGGAGTCGGCATAATTGTTTATATTGTTTAAACTTGCATTCGGAGTATTTGTTGTAATATATTTGATCATATTGTAATGGGTTGTGTAAAAACTTATTTATTTGAGGAGATTATCTTTGATAGACAATCTAAATTATGTCATTAAGACCTTTATTCAATAATAAAGGTTATGTTTGTTTTTAAAAACGAATGCAAGATTTGAAAAACGTCTCATATAGAGGTCAAAACCTCGCAAAGAAACCAATTAATATGAAACGTTTATAATTAATATGAGCGGGGCATTTCAAGAACCGTTTAGGCCTGTGCTTTGGAGGACAAACATATTAAATCTGAACAAATGATCAAATGAAAATTGGACTTAATTGATGACTCACGTAGACTAAAGACTTTAAACAATCGTATTTGGGTGCCTAAGCTTGGAGATTTGAGGGATTTAATTATGACAGAAGCTCACAAATCCAGATTGACAGTACATTCGGGTAGTAATAAGATATATCATGACTTGAAAATAGTGTATTGGTGGTCGACAATGAAAACAGATATCGCTCGATATGTTAAAAAGTGTCATATATGTGCTCAAGTGAAGGCAGAACATCAGAAACCCTATGGTTCGTTACGTCAGTTATAGATTCCAGAGTGGAAATGGGAACATATAACGATGGATTTTGTGACTAAATTACCTCGAACTCAGAAAAGACATGATATGATTTGGGTAATAGTGGATCGTCTAACTAAAAGTGCTCATTTCCTTGCTACTCGTGAAACAGCTACATTGAGTGAGTTAGCCGAATTGTATGTGAAAGAAATAGTTAGTTGACATGGTGTGCTGTTATCGATTGTTTCAGACAGGGATTCTAGATTTGTGTCGAATTTCTGGAATAGTCTTCAACAAAATCTCGGTACACGTGTGAATATAAGTTCATTTTATCATCCTCAGACAGACGGTCGAAGTGAAAGAACGATACAAACTTTGGAGGATATGTTAAGGGCTTGTGTGTTAGAATACGGTGGTTCGTGGGATACACATTTACTGTTGGTCGAATTCGCGTATAATAATTCATATCATTCGAGTATAGGGATGCCGCCCTATGAAATGTTGTACGGTCGTCGTTGCAGAACTCCGAGTTGTTGGTTAGAAGCCGGGGAGACACAGTTTGCAGGTCCCGAAATTGTTCAAATGACAGCCAAAAAAGTTGCAATTGCTCGAGAAAAGTTGAAAGCCGCTAGAGACAGGTAGAAAATGTATGCTGATCCGCGTAGACGTTCGGTAACCTTTAGTGTAGGTGAACGAGTGTATTTGAAGATTTCTCCGTGGAAGGGGTTATCAGATTCGGTAAACGGGGTAAGTTAGCACCGAGATTTATTGGTCCATTTCCGATCAGTGAAGTGTTGAATGATTAGACTGTGGTGTTAGATCTTCTGTCAGAGTTAGCCGGTATTCATAATACATTCAACGTATGTTATCTTCGTAAGTGTAAAGTCGATGATAAAACGTAACTTCTTCCTTTAGAAGATTTAAGGGTCGATTTGAATAAGAAATTAGTGGAAGAGCCGGTCCGTATAGTTGACCGAAAGGTGACTAAGCTGAGAAGGAAAGAAATTTCGATGGTGTTGATTGAGTGGAAGCATAGTTTGGGTTCTAATCTTACGTGGGAAGCGGAAGAGTTTATGAGAAACCGCTACCCTCATTTGTTTGACCAAGACCAGATTTCGAGGACGGAATCTCCTTAAGGGGGTGGATTTGTAACAGACTGAAACCCGGGCTAGTTGTAAGTGGACTATTTTTGCCCTTAGGGTTTTATTATGTGTTTTATATGCTTTTAATTAATATTGTGCTTTATTATTATTTATCTATATGGTTAGATGCGCTTTGTGACCAGGGTCCCGGGGGTGGTTGGTTTATTTAATTTGGACCTCGTTAGGGTACTTTACCAGTTGTGTTAAGTTGTTAGATAACTGGTAAATACCCATGTGCTGTGTAGTGGGGGAAAAAGGCAGCCTTAAGTGAGTATCTTAGAAGTAATACTTCCATTTTCACAAAAATCCCCAAATCCACCTCCCGTCCTTTACATCCCCACCTAACCAAACCCTAATTCCCCATTGTTGATCTTGAGCTCGAATTGGTCTTGAAATCATGTTCTTTACACTCTACTGATTCTTTTAACGTATGAATCATGAGCTTTCATGATCAATTTAGTGTTAAAATGGTGTTTTTAAGTGTATTTGTTCAAAAGCTTGATTTTGTGTCAAAATCCATGGATTTGATGTTGTTATGGTCAAAACTTTGTGGGTTTATAGTCTATAACATGTAGTAATTGAGTTGTGGTAAGTTTTGGTGTCGAAAACGAGCTCTAGATCGAGTTTTGGTGAATTTAGCTTGAAGTCCGTAGGTTGGGTTCAGAATCTGCAGATGATGAACACAGTCGGCCGACTATCGGTCGACAGTCGACCGACTGAAGAGTGAACCAACCGACTGAGTGTGACTTTCGGCCGATTGTGGAAATACCAAATAAGTTGACCGATTGGGAAAGTCAGTTGACCGGTTGTGCCAACAGTCGACCGACTGTTTACGTCAGTCGACCGACTGAGGAGACAGTCGACCGACTGTGTGTCCAGGGCAGAATATTTTACCAAAGTACCTTTTTTTAGCAGTTATACTGCCCGTTTGTATTTTGGTGTTCAGGATGTAAATTTTGAAAGTGCATAAGTGTTAGGTGGACTTTTAGCGGCGCTTTTTGTGACTGATTTTCTGTACTGTGCTGTTTTGTGTTAACGGACAGAAACTAACTTGATTTGCCTTATGTTCAGGTGATAAGGATAAGGAAGCCGCTCAGTGATAGATTATCTGAGCTAGTTGCTGGTATTCGGTGAGTGGGTCTATCTACGGATAGAGTTTAAGTAGCATATTATGCTACTGTGGTTGACTCTTTTACCATGCATAGTGTAGGAATTGCCATGATAGAATAATATCGTTTTCCTGATGTTGTATGTGAATTATGTGTACACTATGTGAATGGCACTAGTAGGGTCTAGGGAGATTGGGGACTCGAGACCATGTCTAGGAGAGGTTAGAGTCCGTATGAGGTCAACCGTGCCTAGGGGAGGTTGGGTCCATAGGCTACTGATTGTGGAGTATAGTGTGAACGATGCATCCACTGCATCTGGATAACTATACGGTGAATTGAGTAGCAGGGACTATCAGTAGACTCAGGCCCGATCAGCTAGGAGTCTTGTGCTCGTACAACCCGCCGATCCTCGTATTGTCTTATTGTATGCTAGTTGGTAGTTAGCAAGTGTTGTTGTTAGTATATAGCTTGTGTGTGGCTTAAGCTATATCTGTTAGATAGATTCCATTCACTTAGCGATGCGCTAATCCCCCACATATTCTCCCCTTGCAGGTTTAGGTACTGCTAGTCGGGATGGGTGTTGATGTAGAAGACATGTTTGACAACCCTACTCTGATGTGGACTTTTGTTTAAATCATATTTTGTAATAACGTAACACCGTTGTGTAAACTTAAACTTAATTACTCAGATTAATGTAATGACGTAACGTATATTGTGTTTGTTAATACAGTCTTCCGCTGTGTGTTTAAAAAAAAATGGCAGGTGTTACAGTTATCCGGCTAAGTGAATTAAAGCTTTACTGGCTGAACTAAAGCTCATTTGCTGGCTCGGCTACTGGTTCTTCTTCGGTGCTGGCTTGCCTTCAACCATCAAAAACTTTATTCATGAAAACATAACTACTTCAGTTTAAGGACTGAAGTAGGGTAACCCCTGAGCTTGTTAAACCAGCTCCAAAAACACTTAGATGATACGAAAGAGATATCAACACGGCCATTACTTAACCAGATTCGGGTGTGACATCATTTGAGCTTGTGCTGGCTGTGTTGCTGGTTATATTGCCCAGCTCACCTGCATCAAGTTGCAGCCATCCAACAAGGGTAAATGACAAAGTTCAAAGGACAAAAATGGCTATATGATTCATATGTCAGTGGTACACGATCGAACCACAGTCGACCGTGCAGTAAGACGTACAACTTTCAGGCTGATTTCTCTTTCCTATAAAACCCAAGCCTTGAAGCATTTGAAGACTTACCTCTTGCACTCATATTTTCTTATATTCTCTGATATCATTCTTATAATTCATTGTAATCTTTTTAGAGTGATTTTAGCAAGATTACTTGTAAGCTTAAGTTGTAAGTTTACTTGTAAACTATCTTCTTAAAGGGTTTTAGAAGGTAGTTGTGTTTTCACTAGGTTAGAACATTAGGATCTTGAGGTAAGAGCGTTAGGTGTTTGTAAAGTCTTCAAAGGGACGTAAGAGTTCACAAGTTGCGGCTTATCGAAGTACTAGTGTTGTATACGGACACTCCACCGAGTTTGGAGTATCATAGTGAAGAAAAATCTCAATTCGTAGAATTGGGGAGTGGATGAAGGAAGATTAGTTAACATCTTACCGAACCACTATATATCATTGTGTTTGTTCTCTCTTCCTTTATCTCTTTGATTTCTTATATATATATATATATATATATATATATATATATATATATATATATATATATATATATATATATATATATATATATATATATATATATATATATATATATATATATATATATATATATATATTATACGTATTGTTTAAGAACAAACATTTCAAGTCACACTATATCAAGTTCAAGTCCAAGAAAACGCAAAGTTATTCTAAAAATCTTAAAAAATCGACTAAGTAACTATTCACCCCCTCTAGTTACTTACATGTTGTATGAGTACGTTGTATTTAAGCGTGCTCAGATGAGAGCACTACCAAGATGGGTGACCTCCTGCGAAAGTCCTCCTCATGTGTGGTTGCCAAGAAAAAGCCGTGCGCCTGCGGGCAAAGCGGACAATATTGTGGTCATGTTAAGCTGGGGTGTTACAATCTTCTTCTTTATCAGGTTAATTACATTCGTATGGTGTATGCACGACAGTATGTAAATAGTTATTCCAAGGATGCTAGAATATCAATACGTTCTGCTTTGATTTCATCTTCTTCCCCAATTTTTTTTGCTGTTTTCTTTTAATTAATGTCTAATAGGTAGGTTATTTAATGATTTTGTACTTTATTTGTAGTTTATTGATGGTTTACGTGCATCGTTCATATGTAGTCGCTTTGATAACCACCGAATGAATTCACTGTAACCTCCCTTTTTTGCATCGATTTATTTCGTTCTCTCGCAACTAGAAGCAATATTGTGGTGAATTCCACAATCAATAATATGATTGATGATTCTGATTCTGTACAATTCGTTAGTGAATTACAATTCCCGGAACACAATTTGAAAATTATGGTTGTCATCGTCAAAGGTAATTTGAGATCTCGAATTTTTTTTTACAATGATAATAATGAAGACTCGGTTAAATGATTATCTTTATAAGTATTCGTTATATGATGTTTTAAATTTATCACCCTTTATGAATGTCAAATTTTTTGTTCTTTATTATTGATTTTGAATCTGAATTTCATACTTGAAATTCAGCCATGCGGTCTGATATTGCTCGATTTAGTGCAGAATTTTTCAAGATTATAAATAGAAAAGGATATTAGGTTTTAAGGGGGAGCTGTAGTTTCTACCTCGAAATTTACCCTAAAAACCCTAATTTCATCATCTAGTAGGAGATTAAGGCTAATTTGGAGGATTAAGCTCAAGCTCAAGCAAGTTTAGTGTTAGATGTACATCATATTTCCATTTGGGTTGTAATCTCCACCTTTGTCTTCATTATTTTCACTCTATTACTTGTAGTATTTGGAACATGAAGTTTATAAGTGATATTTAGTCTTTGATTAGTGCTAGCTTAGCCATGCTTGGCTAATTTGATTGTGTTTACTTATCTATGAAACTCTAATGGAAGGATTTGCCCCAAATCAAATGAATAATGTTGTTTGAGTGAAATACTTGAGTAATCGTTGTTGACTTAGCTAATGATCCATTGCTAGTTATTGTTTTGAACCTAACTTTGATTATATGAGTTGTTGATCATTTCTAAGTGATTTCAAACGAGATTCAATTTATACTTCAACAGGTTTGCATGATCTAGACAATCAAGGAAAGGATTACAAGTGATTGTGTCCTCTAATTGAATTGGTTTTCAAAGTATTCTTAGTCAAAGCTAGTAGTGCTTAGTTTTCTTAAGTGATTTTGATTACTAAGGGATTTTAAGTGATTTTAATCCAAGCATAATCTCAATGATTTCTCATGGTTCAACTTGATCTTGTAATTCAATGCTTATGTGAGTTTGCAAAGTATAACTTGATTAAGGTTTAGTAGTGATATTAAACATCTTATAGTTCAACAAACATCTTATAGTTCAACAACAAATGTGATAGCAATTGGGATAAAACGGGGCAATCCAAGCATTAGGGTGGATTAGATAAGTAGACACTACTTAGTTACTTGATTTACATTTCGATATTTAGTTATTTGTTTGTTGTTGCGAAGTTTTAGTTATTAGTCTAAAATCAATCAAAACCCCCAATCAAACTAGGACGATTATTAGTTTCGATATTCAATTGACCTACTCTCTTGGGATGAACTTGACTTGAATGCTTACATGGAAAGTTCTATGATGATCGGGTTTTAGTTGTTCGTTAATTGTGTGCTTATTCGTAGTATTTGAATCTACTTACAATGAAGAGTATTTCGTGCGACACATCAAATTTTTTGGCGCCGCTGCGGGGGAGTGATGTTTTTAATTGGATTTTGAAATTGCTAGTAGTTGTTCGATCCTTTTGTATATATATATATATATATATATATATATGTGTGTGTGTGTGTGTGTATATATATATATATATATATATATATATATATATATATATATATATATATACTATTTTAATACCCGCGAATTCGCGGGATTTTTAAAGGCATATTGCGATATCGTTGTAAAACTAATTGTTTAATGTTATATATTTATTTGATAATCATTTCACATGCATGATAAAAAAATAAAGTGTATTTATAGTGTATACATGACCAAGCACAATACACAAGTGTTTTCTCGAAGCTAGCTGAAAGTCTTCTCGCACCATGACCCAAATCCATGCTTGTGACAATGTCTTACAACCACCACAATTGTATTGAAAGCGTTGCCAAAGCAAAAACTACATAAATATTGCATTTTAGTACTCAATGAAACCACTTCCCACAGTGACAATATTCTATAAGATATTTTCACAAGAAGAACCCATTGACAATTGTCTCTTGGCATGCATTACCAGCAAAAACCTATTATAGCAAAAGAACACCGGTGATTAAACAACTTCACCGATGGATTTGGGTAATGTAGTATAGTTGCACCACACATGATTGAACATATTTTCCTTCCTTTGTAACTTGTGACACCCTATAGTTATTGGAAATAATTTAAGAATATAGTGGCAGATTCAAACACTTAATTAGGATAATACAACGATTTGGGTCATACTCACATACTACGCCTAATGGATCAAACAAGCAAGTTAATAATATTTTACAAGTATTAAATTATTCAAACTAAACAAAAAGTTAAACAAAAAGTTAATTGTAAACACATCGACTATCCGTCATATGCAAATAGGTATTAGCATCAAAGATTTGATAGTTAAATAAGCTTATATACCTGCATTACTTTCTTAACATGAATTTCCAAGCTAAATAAGACACTCTGCCATATTAGATAAAAGACACTTTACATGGTTACATCTATCATATGTAAATGTAGTAAAAAATAACGTAAGAAGCAGTTGCATACCCGGAACTTGGGTCTGTTGTACTTGTTTTTATCGTGATGAATCCAACAAACTCTAGCACGATATTGAGTCTTACATGTTAAAAGTAGTTTTACATGTTAAAAGACATGAGTGATAAGTATAATTTAGAACTGCAAGAAGTTTTGCAGTTTCAATTGCTTCCTCAGTTGAAACCCTTAACAAATACACTATAATTAGAACAGTCATTGAAGGATAGAAAACAAAAGCTTCCAATTGTGGGAGATGATGAAAGCCACAAAAGAAACTTTTACAAAAGAGATGGACAAAGCAAGAGAAATTGGGTCTTACTTGAACAACTTCACCGATGAAATCGACTTCTAAAACACTAGGAATAAAACCAACACAAATCCCTTGGGTCTTATGTATACCTTAGGTATGATAAATATGATCAGTAGAGAAACAATCTTTGCAAATAAGTAGTTAAAAGTACACTTACGTATTTTAAATGATTAAAGATGTTGTAGATGATGCCACTTACTCCTACAATTCATGTATACTTTAAACGATCTAGGATTAGTTAGCAACCGATGCCACTCGAATAAACCATTTTTTTTTATCTAATCATGATCCATTCGAAGTTTGTTATATTAATTACATTGAGCATCGATGAGCTGCTGAAACCACTGGTGGGAAGCGGTGCAAACCTCTAACTTTGAAACCACTGCTTGCACCAAAATCCCTCTGGCTCGACCATTAATTTTTAAAATAGCAAGGAGAAATTTGTTAGAAATGAGTTTTAATTGTTTTAGCTACTCCATTGATGATATTACTCCTCCCTATAATAGTACCAAGAACACGTAAAAATGTCTACTGTTAGTATGTGTATCTTACTAACAGCTTGGACAGGGCGTTTTTTCGTCTTTAGAGCTTGTTTCCTCAAAACCAGTCTTTCTTTATTGGACAGAAGGGAAGGTCAACGTGATTTTCTGTTTAACCATTGACTCCAATTATGTGAACAGGTAAAAATGTCACCACACTCCTCATGCCATTTAGAAAAGGCTCAGCGCTTCGTGATCATTCTAGCTGGAATAGACAGAACCATAGCTAATCAAATTCGGAATAAAGAAAAAAAATACTAACTCATCAAAAACATATAATGAAAAAAGAGTTTTAAGGATTCTCCATCAGCATTTTGAAATTATGATATGACCGATATCGAATATTAGCAAGAATAAAATGTAACGTACGATCAAAGAGATCAAAGCCTTTGCACTGTCTTTTGTGAGCTCGCATCCATCTTTGTTACTTGTAATGTTTATGTCTACTTTACAAACACCAAACTCAGAACTATCCTTGTCCGTGAACTGCATGGAAGGCTCTCTTGATTGATCTTCACAATTGATTTCTGGGCGTACTTGATTGCACCCTTTTGAGATACGAGACAACTCAATAAGTAAATGGGGCAACATTGCCACCTATAAATTATAATATCATTAAACATGTACACATGGCTTATTATATAAAAGCTTTTAGTTGTAGTAATTAGTCAAATCAGTTATGAGTTTGGTTACTATTTATCCTGAGTATTTAGTTAAATCAATATATCATATATTTTATATGCATCAAGGTGTGTCAAAAAGGTTGAAGGCTGCCAAAACTATATAATTAATGCCTACAACATCCTGAATTAGGCTATTCATTTATTATTGTTATCACGGGATTATTGTTATCATGTTTACGACCTTACATATTCTTAGAAAATGCACAAAATTTCTATGGATTTACCCACCCAACCTGGTTTGACCTAAACCCATTCTGCCCTATTACCCAACTTACCCATATCATTACCTCTAATATCACTCAACACAAGTTAATACTCCTCAACTTCTCATTGTCCTATTCGATAGGATTCGGCTAGCAATCTTCAAGATCGGATCCAGGTTCTACATATCCAACTCATAATCTTGTGATTTTCGGTTCCTGTATACAACATCATTACCAAATTTAAGTGGGAGTACAAAACCCGCAAAGCACTTTATCAAACCGGATGTTCAACAAATGATGATCGTGCGAAGTTTTAGTTATTAGTCTAAAATCAATCAAAACCCCAATCAAACTAGGATGATTATTAGTTTCGATATTCAATTGACCTACTATCTTGGGATGAACTTGACTTGAATGCTTACATGGAAAGTTCTATGATGATCGGGTTTTAGTTGTTCGTTAATTGTGTGCTTATTCGTAGTATTTGAATCTACTTATAATGAAGAGTATTTCGTGCGACACATCAAATTTTTTGGCGCCGCTGCGGGGGAGTGATGTTTTTAATTGGATTTTGAAATTGCTAGTAGTTGTTCGATCCTTTTGTAAGAATTTATTCTGGCAAAAGTTACTTTTCTTGCTATATATATATATATATATATATATATATATATATATATATATATATATATATATATATATATATTGTTGTGCGGAAAACATTTTGTGGTTGTTTTGTGATCTAGGTTAGGTGGTGTATGAAATTGAGGTCCAAAAAGGATCAAATTTGTGAGAATCCACAATCCGAGCCCAAGAAAGCAATTCACGGTTATTATCGATCAAGGGACGAAAGGGTTATTAGATCAAATTTTAAAGCGTTGCCTTTGTATTATTCCATCACGGAAGGGGAAAATCCTTTTGGATATTCCTCAAGAACCGCAAGTTCATCAAGTTCCACCACCGATGGCGGATCCTAGTGATGTTCCAATGTGGAGTGCTAGGCTTATTGCACCATCCACAGTCGCAACTTCTATTGCTAGACCTCCTATTACGGCTACAAATTGGAAGATCGAAGGAAACTTTATGAAATTGTTGAAAGATGTCCAATTCGAAGGAAAAATGCACGAAAATCCTTATGACCAACTTGATGAATTCAACGAATTATGTGATTTATACAAGTATCAAGGAGTCACCGAAGACGCCTTCAAGCTTAGGGCATTTCCCTTTTCGATAACAGGAGATGCTAAGGATTGGCTTAAGAATTAACCACCGGGTTCAATTTCCACTTTCCAAGATTTAAGTGAAAACTTTCTACATCGTTTATACCCACCAATGAAGGTGGAGCGTTTGAAAATAGAAATCAATACATTTAGTCAAAGAAGCCGGGAATCTCTTCATGATGCCTGGGAAAGGTTGAAAAAGTTGTTACGAGCTTGCCATCAACACGGGTTGAGCAAGAAAGAATAAATTCACATATTCTACCGAGGTATAAATGAGTAAACAAAGGCTATCCTTGACTCCTCCGCGGGAGGTGTGTTTATTTACAAAACACCTAAAGAGGCGGAGCAATTATTGGAAGACATGGCCATTCATACTTTTGAGTGGACTCCATGGGCTAGGGATTGTCCAAAGCGAAATGTTTCAAATGTTGATAGTGAGGAATATGGGGGAGTTACTCTAGCATCCTTGTCAAATCAATTTCAAATGTTCGGTAAAGAGATCAAGAAGTTGAAACAAACAGTTGTTGCAATGCAAGTGGGATGTGAAAGATGCGATGGTCCTGACCTTACTAAAGATTGTCATCAAGTTACCCAAGTCAATGTTGTTAATTAACCAATGATGACGGAGGCTCAAGTTAATTATACGTTGTATGTGAGGAAAGGAGACTTAACTATTAGTGACACTACGGGGAACCAAGTTTATCAAGGAAACATGGGTTTCCAAAGGGGAAATTCATCGGGTTACAACAACAAATTCCAAAACCATGGTTACCAAGGGGGCCAAAAGCAAGTATCTTTCAATTTTCAAGGAAACCGACCACCCGGATTCAACAACAACAATCGAAATAATAACTTCAACTAAAACCAAGGTTACAACCAACAACCTTACAACAACAACCAACAAAATTACCCGAATTCTAACCAACAACAATTTACCCAAAACCAAAATCAAGGTTATAACCAAAACCAAACTATTCAACAACAAGTAGAGAAGAAGCCACCCATTGAGGATATGCTAATGAGTTACATGAAGAAGGCAGAAACCAATGAAAGTTTGTTGATGCAAGAAACCAAGTTACTCAAAAAACAAATATGAAATCAACAATCCTCAATTCAAAACTTGGAACGTGATTTAGGACGAGTTGCAAACCTTTTATCGGAGAAACAACCAGGTACTTTCCCATCTAACACACAAGTCAACCCAAATAACAACAACAACAATGGTCAAACCCGAACCGAGCATGTCAATGCTATCTCAACCCAGAGTGGTTTAAAACTTAATGAACCAACTCCTACACCTAAACCACAAAAACCTATTACACCTACCGAAACACTTAACCAATGAACCAACCAATGATCAAGAAGTTGAAGAAGAGGGGCCACAAGAGCCAAGGGTTGAATCAAGGAGATTATTCAGGGGGAAAAAGGGTACAAAGTGTGGAGGTTCATTAGCAAAGGTTTTAAAGGCACCGGTTCCATATCCAAGAGCAGTGAGGAAGGATAAACTCGAAGCCAATATGAGAAATTCTCCAACATGATCAAGAAAATAAGCGTCAACATGCCACTTGTTCAAGTGCTCAAAGGCATACCCAACTACAGAAGGTTTATAAAAGATCTTATCTCTTTAGGAGGTATCGACCACATTACTCGTTGAGGAATGTTCGGCTATTTTACAAAAGCATAAGATACCTCCGAAGCTAGGCGACCAAGGGTAATTTGTCATACCATGTAGTGTGGGGGACTCTGATGTGTATGATGCATTAGCCGATGTGGGCGCAAGTGTTAACTTGATGCACTACTCCCTCTACCTTAAACTTGGGCTTGGTGACCTTAAACCATCAAGAAAAGGAATTAAGTTGGCTAACCAAACGTTTGATACCCCAATGGGTATAGTCGAGGATATTTTGCTCAAAGTTGAGACCTTGGTATTCCCGGTTGACTTTGTAGTTTTGGATATGAAAGATGACACCCAAGTCCCCATAATTCTTAGACTACCCTTCTTGAACACCACATATATTTTTATCCTTGTTCAAAGAAACCAACTTAATATTGGTGCGGGGGACAAAAGGGTTGTTATCGATATTCGGGAGGCCATGAAAAGGCCAAGTATAACCAACGATGAGGATTGTTATAGAATTGATGTGATTGATAATTGTGTGGATGAGGAATTACAAGAATTGCTCGATGTTGACATAAAGGGTTTCAACCCTTTAGGTGAGAGCAATGTCTTTGTGATGGCCCAGTCAAGTACCCTTAACGGCTCTGTCACTTGGTCCCACAGCTTGATCGAACTTTAAATGAATTTATTAAACAACATTGCATTCTTTATTCAAAAAGTTTCCCAAAAAGGAAATTTACCAAAATAAGTAGTTCTAAACAAACTCAACTTATTAAAATAACCAAAGTTGACCAAAACAATGTCAACCAATACCCACAGTTTAAATAAACAAAAAGAGAATGCAAGTTTAATGTTTCATAAAATCTGCCCAAATGCATGCAGACACTCTAACATAGCGGAAGCCCAAATAATCAAGCACCTGTGAAAACATGCGAGTAAACTGTCAACAAAAATGTTGAGTGAATTATAGGTTTAAATAAACGAATAATTTTTAGACCACAAGATTTAAAATATTAGAAAACATTAAACTATTATTCCATTAATCCATGAGTCATCTGGTAACCACTTAACCATTTCCATACCCTTACCAAACACAATATACACTGAACAGGTGTATCTTCAAATAATAACGAAGTACTAATACATTCCGATTTTAAATTGCTAGCGCGACTAGCTCAAAATGGGGCTGTCAGGCCCGATAGATCTATCCATAGGATTCGCGTTCACCAGTAAAAACCAGTGATTACAGTTACCAGACTAGGGAATATTTTCGTTCAACTTATAATGAAAAATTTAAATTTAATTGCCACTTGTGTCTAAACGTAAAACAAAATGCATGTAATCACATCCCAAAAATACTTAAACAGTATGAAAAGCGGGATATAACTGTAACATCCCAGTCCAGGTAACACGTTCCCCGTAGCATGATATTGTCCGCTTTGCCCATAGGCGCACGGATTTTTCTTGGCGACCAAACACGACGAACACTTTCCCAGGAGGTCACCCATCCTGGTAGCGCTCTCGCCTGAGCACGCTTAACTGCAAAGTTCTCATGGGATCTGCTGCGCTTGTGGTCCCAAAACAGGTCATGCTAGGAAAGGTCTCCACACCCATATAAGACATGCTTCGTTCCCCTCTCCAACCGATGTGGGATGGATGTTACAATCCTCCACCCCCCATAATGGGACACAGCGTCCCCGCTGTGCACGTTGGTCCGGGGCCTGGCTTTGATACCATCTGTAACATCCCAGTCCAGGTAACACGTTCCCCGTAGCATGATATTGTCCGCTTTGCCCGTGGGCGCACATATTTTTCTTGGCGACCAAACACAATGAGCACTTTCCCAGGAGGTTACCCATACTGGTAGTGCTCTCGCTTGAGCAAGCTTAACTGCAGAGTTCTCATGGGATCTGCTACGCTTGTGGTCCCAAAATGCGTCATGCTAGGAAAGGTCTCCACACCCTTATAAGGCATGCTTCGTTCCCCTCTCCAACCGATGTGGGATGGATGTTACAATAAATCACCTTAACGAAATCGAAGTAATAACACAGAAACGTGAACCGCAAATGATAAAGTGATCAAGAATGATCACAACGCCGACCTATAAATAAAGCAGGTCGATATAAATAACTAACTTAGATCAAGTCTTAGTATGATAGCTATAGTACTTGTTGCAAGTATTCATAGAATAACACTCAGTATGTTTTGGTAAGAACAGGACAGCATATAACACGTGCTTTATATTTTTAGCAGGTTTCCATTTTTGAAAAGTTTCTATTTTTGAAAAGTTTCTATCTTTGGAAAGTTTCCATATTTAGAAAGTTACTATATTAGGAAGTTTCTACAATTAGAATGTTTCTATTTTTAGAAAGTTTTTAACTTAGGAAAGTTTCCTTAATTAGAAAGTCAATAAAAGTCAACTGAAAGTCAAAGTCAACCGAAAGTCAACTCAAAAGTCAACCTTGGTCAAACATAGTCAATATTGAATTTTAAAGTGTATATTATGTTAATAATATAAGTTATAATGTTATTTAAAGTCATATATGTATAATCATGTCATATCATAAGTTTAATTAAATTAAATTGAATTAATAAGTTAACATAAGTTTAAATGATATAATTAATATAACATAAGTATTTAATTAATTACTTAAATATTAATCATAAAGTAAGTATTATTAATTAATAATAAATTTTTAATCATATCATAAGTATTAGTAATTAATAATGAATTATTAATCATATCATAAGTATTTACTTATAATTATTAAACCATAAGTATTTAATAATTAAATAATAACTAAGTCTTATAATAATTAAATAATTAATTAATCTTTATTATAAGTCTTATTATAATAATCTCATAACATAAGTTTAATACTTATCTTAAGTATTTTTCATTAATAATAAAAGTATTATTAATCATAAGTTTAATTAAATGTTTAATTAAATCATAATGTAATTAATAAATGATAAAATAAATATATATATATCATAAGTCTTAATTTTAAAATAATTACTTTTATATCATAAGTAATTTAATAATAATGAAAATCATTATTTATATCATAAGTTCAAATTTTATAACCATAAGTTTAATTAAAGGTTCGCCGGGTCGTAACTTGAGCCTCGGGTGTCGGTTTTCGACGAATTTTATATATATTTTCGTCTAACCAAAGCACCCGACACATTAGTACACTCAAGAACACCCTAAGGTCATTTCACGAGCCATAAAACATCCATGAATCAACCTAAACCATTAATCCGTTCAAAAACTTGTTTTAGCCATTCCGGGTGATCCGTGGCTCGAATTTCGATGACCCGAACATGAATGTTCATCCAATCACCAATATTAACCCACTAGTACACCCTAGAGCCTTCAAAAATGGTCACAAAGTCGGACCCCAACTGATTACATTCGTTTTTACATTTCAATTTCATGAAAACACCATTTTAAGCATAACTTTTGATCCGGGACTCGAATTAACATGAATCCAAAGTCCATAATTATTGTCTTGATGAGAGGAACTCATCTAAATACTTTATTTTATCAAAAAATCAGTTAAATGTGCTGAAATGATCAAATAGTCCGCTGTCCCAATTTAAACAAACCGAAAACATACAATAACGAGCATTTCTATGCATACAATCATCAATCCAACAATACACAAGTACTATATAATCATTATAACATTAAAAATAGAAAAATTAAATAAAATAAAAAATTTAGGGTTAGGGTTTATACCCTAATCAAGAAACAAATGGTATGATCGTGTAGAGAACAACGGGAGCAACCCGATTATGTTGAAAACCCTATGATCCAAGCAAGAATTGATGATCAATTGATGATGATGGTGGTTGGTGGGTGACGGCCAAGAAAAAAAGAAAAGGAGGAAGAGAGAAAACTAGAGAAAATTAGGTTTAGGAAAGTTTAGAATGCATAAAATGGAAAAGGAAAATGTAAAGATAAAATGGGATAAAAAATAAATCAAACCTCCCCCCTTGCAAGGGTTCGGCCGAATGGGGTAAGGTGGGCCCCATTTGTAGGCCATTTTCATAATTTGTGAATTTACTTTTAGCCCGAACGCCCGATCGAAGCCCGAAACGCGAAAGCACTACTACGCGATTAAATATTCAGAGAGATAACGTACACACGATAAATAAAATATATAAACACTATATATTAACATATGACATCAAAATATCATATTTAAAATAATTTAGATTTAAAAATCTCAAAAGTCTGACGTTGGTTTGAAAACCAAAAAGATTCGCCGGATAGAAATCCACGACACGTAGAAACGTACAATTTAAAATATGAATACAAATATTCACATAATACATAATAATTAATATATTATTACTAAAATAATAATATAGGTCATAGAAATGACGTGGCACGAATAACAATTAACAGACGTTAAATAATAAACGGTAAAAGATAACGGAAAAAGTAGGGTCGTGATAGTACCTTCCCGTTACGGAAATTTCGTCCCAAAATTTAAGCAGATGCAGGGGTTGACTCGTCATCTGGGAAAAAATGCGGGTACTTCTGCCTCATCTGATCTTCACGTTCCCAAGTGAACTCGGGACCGCGTCTGGCATTCCATCTAACTCGGACGATAGGAACCCTACTTTGCTTGAGAGTCTTAACCTCACGATCCATAATTTCAACAGGTTACTCAATAAAATGGAGTTGTTTATCAACATGAAGTTCATCAAGGGGAATGGTTTCATCGGCCACGGCCAAACACTTTTTCAAATTCGATACATGAAAAACATCATGAACATCACTGAGTTCTTGTGGCAATTTCAAACGATAAGCCACGGGTCCAATTCTTTCGATAATCTCAAACGGTCCATCAAAGCGAGGATTCAACTTTCCCCTCTTACCAAAACGTACCACACCTTTCCAAGGTGATACCTTCAATATAACACGGTCACTGATGTTATGCGAGGTGTATATGAAATAGCTTATATTTTACTAGGAAAAACTATTAAATACGATACAATTTTACACAAGATATTTATTTATTTATAGAATGGATATACCTAAACCTTGCTACAACACTTATAGGCAGTGTACCTAATCGTACAGTAGTGTAGTTTTTAGTAAGTCCGGTTCGTTCCACTGGGAAATCTTTAAACAAAGCTTAACGCTATATTAGTTTAAATTATAAAAATACAAATATATATATATATAAGTAATATTATTATTATAAAAGGGGGGTTTTTACCGTTTAATGACCGGTTTGTCGATTTTTAAAACTTTAGTCGCAGTTAAAACCTAATGTAAAATATTAAATAAATAAAAGACTTAATTTAAAGCGTAAAGTAAATAACGATAATGAAATTGCGATAAATAAAAGTGCGATAAAATAAAATTACGATAATTAAAGAGTACGAAAATTAAAAGTGCAATTAAATACAATAACAATAAATAAAAGTGCAATAATTAGAACTGCAATTAAATTTGAAAATAAAGGAATTATGCTTATTTAAACATCCATAATCATGATGTTTGACGTGTTGATTTTAGTTTATTCCCATGGGTTAATTGTCCTTTGTCCTGGATTATTTAATATGTCCGTCTGGTTTTTGTCCATAACAGTCCATCAGTCATAAATATAAAGTGCGAGTGTCCTCATCAAATTATCCTTATACCCGAAGTCAAATATTCCAACTAATTGGGGACTTAAACTGTAACAAGGTTTTAATACTTTGTTTAATAATTACACCAGGATATCGACTGCGTGTAACCCAAGGTTTTAATACTTTATTATCAATTATGCCAAGTGTCCTTGTACATAATTTCACCCCTGTTTTAATAATTCCATAGACTATTAATCAATTCCCATGTCCGGTTAAATGAACGATTATTCGTACATATAAATATCCCGCCCATCGTGTTCGATCGAGTGTATATGGTTATTTATAGGGACGTCCAATTGTAAATCTTTATATTAAAATTAATAAACTATCATTTAGTTAAACAAATATAAAGCCCATTAATAGCCCATAGTCTAATTTCCACAAGTGTCGTTGTTTTGTCCAAACCTCAATTATGGTACAAAGCCCAATTACCCAATTTTAATATTTTTAGCCCAACATCATGATTACTTCGGTATTAAATAAGCATAATAATAACTTAGCTACGAGACATTAAATTAAAAAGGTTGAACATAACTTACAATGATTAAAAATAGCGTAGCGTTACACGGACAGAATTTCAACTTACACCCTTACAACATTCGCTAACATACCCTTATTATTAGAAATTAAAATTAAAATTATAATATAAATATATATACATATACGTTGATGAATGAAGAGAAAAAGATGTGTTAAATGATGCACCAAAGCTCGAAATTTATAGGCCTGTGAGCTGAAAAAGGGGCTCATGCGATCGCATGAGCTTTGCTCTTCAAGGCCATGCGATCGCATGGCCAGCTGGGGAGGCTCACATGTTGTTGTTTTCTTCTGCCGACGATTTTAATTAAATATATATAATATATAAATAATTTTAAGAATTATTTATATATTATATTATATTTATGTGCATAGTTGACTTGTAATTTTTAGTCCGTTGCGTCGAGCGTTGAGAGTTGACTCTAGTCCCGGTTCCGGATTTTCGAACGTCCGTGCGTATAATTTAATATCTTGTACTTTGCGTTTCACGTCTTGTAATCTTGTAATTTTGAGACGTTTCTCATCAATAATTGGAACCTCTTTGATTGTACTTTGTACTTTTGAGCTTTTTGGTCGTTTGCGTCTTCAATTCGTCGAATCTGTCTTTTGTCTTCACCTTTTATTATTTAAACGAATATCACTTGTAAATAGAACAATTGCAACTAAAAGCTTGTCTTTCTTGAGGGATAATGCTATGAAATATATGTTCGTTTTTAGCATTATCAAATATTCCCACACTTGAGCGTTGCTTGTCCTCAAGCAATATAGTCTTGAAATATACTTCAATCACTTCTTTATTCTACAAACTTTGTATATCAGTAATTTCTATACGGCGGTATAAACAATGGTAGTAACGATGTGGTTTACAGTCCCACATGACTATAAAATTTAGATCCATTAGGGAAATTGGATCTTTATGAAAACATTTGATCTTTTTGAAAATTAAATCTAGCTTTTACCCTAGATAAGTTTTCCGAAATAACCTTTCACCGGTGTTTGCAAATTCTTTTTGTGGGTTTGATGGGTTTCAGATTTGAAAATTTTAGCTCCAAACTTGTAGTTTTGTGTCACCCACTTGCTAACCTTGTATTGGGAAAGCAACACGTCCAGTATACTTGCTCCGAATATTACCTTTCGGTAAACTACCGTCCGGTTGTAAAGGAAAGCGTTGAACAAGCAACTGTTAAGGCAATGTCCCCTGACATGCTTTTAATTATGGTCTATAACGTGTCGGACGCAAATACTATCCTTTGTAGGAGCAATAGTAAAGCTCACCCTTATAATTTTCTGGTCTGGCACAAGGTCCTGTCTTTGACCATGCTATGCAACCATCGTTCTTACGGTTGACACCCGATTTGGTTCAGGTGACCTAATGAATTTCAGGTGAATTTCTAGGATTTTACGTTCAATGTTAATGAACGCATTGAAAATGGTTTTTCAGAAAACAAATCGGTTTGCAATTTTGATCAAAATATTTTCTCGTTCAAGCTCGAGTTTAGATATCATCGAATTCCATGAGTTTGTAATTCTCAATCTTTAAGGTCAATCTCTAGGATTGAGTAATATCAGGCTTAAAAGCTGATTTTTGATCTTTAAGGAGATTATCCTTTTCTGGGGATCTGATTCATTAGTCTTATCAAGCTAATTTGCACGGCGTCCTTCCCATTTTAAGAGACAGATCCTCTCATGGTTAGGATAAGTCTGACCACTTGGCGACCCTGTTTGATGCTGAGGTCCGTGGATTTCCTGCTGATTTTAGTGATGACTTTTCTAGATTTTTCGTCAACCTACAGCTGGTCTGGATGACAACTTCATGACCTAAATCAAGAGGCGCGTTTCTTTTTCGGAAGACTTTACTTCCTTTTAATGATGGAATTGATTCATCGTGTAGATCCATCTTTCTTTCAAATATATTACAGTAAATCGGGTAAAACTGATTAAAATCGTCCAAAACAAAAGTATCTTCAGTTATTTGTTACAAAAATATGTGACTTATGTTTTAAATAACTTGGTAAAATTTTTCCACACTTGGCTTTTATTTTCTTTTATTTTCCTTTTTATTGTCCTCTATTCCATTTTAAATGAATTCTAACATTTTGGTTTGTTTCTCAATTTATGTCCTTTCCGAGGTAACAATAATTTCGGTGTTAACACCTAGTTTTATCGTTCATAAATATGTATAAACATGATTTTGAGTTCATTTAATTGAAAATTTTGAAAAATTTTACTAGAATTGGGTAGTCAGTATATAAGACTAGGGTTGTTCTTTATTATCAGAGAGCACTAGATTCTAATACAACTACTGCGTTACTAGTATTTTTAATGGTAACCAAGTGTTTAAGTTAAAAATTTTAAAATCCGAAAGAATTTAACCCCTTCCCACACTTGAGATCTTGCAATTCCCTCATTTGCAAGAAATCAGTAACAATTTAAATTATTGAGGGTGATTAGCGTAGAAAAATGATTAAATTTTACCAAAGTTTCCAAACATATTGGCGTTTGTTTGCTGAATGATAAATGGTGCACATCATTTGTTCATTCCGTCTTGTTGTTACATCACATTTATTTTTCATCTTGTCGTCAAAATTACTAGCTTTTGCTGAACTTAATGCCAGTCTTTGAAAATTGTGCTGTTTTACCCTATTTTGTACAATTGACAATATACATACAATACAAATATAAACATGTATGACAATTTGAAATGGGACTTAATATCCCACTTTCAAATCCTAAATGTGAAATATTAGTACACAATAATAATAAAAATGATAAAAATTACATAAATATATCCAATAACATAAGTTTAAACATGAATAAGTAAAAAGATAAAAACATAAAAATCATAAAAATAACCAATGGAACCAAATCAGTCTGGATAGGGGTTCCAGTTCATCTCGTCAGGTGGGTTCCATTGTTGGTTATAGGTGTTCTGATAGGCTTGGTTATAGTCATACCGGTTAAAGGGTGGTCGGATGTCGGGGTTGTGTGGCGGAAAATGAGCAGGTTGAGTAGGCACGTAATTATTTGGTACCTGATATGATAGCTGGCTCATGATTTGGTGCTGATGAACTAACCAGCTATCATGTTGGCGTCGCCTATAATCCTCGTATACTCGCTCGGAGTTCCACTGCTCATACATACTATGTCTGGCCGCGCTCGTCATTGCTTCCTCATCTATACGAACGTGGACGTAAAGAATAGCATCTCAAAAGACATCCCTAATGTCTTCCGCTTCCTCCATTTCCTCATCTGAGCCTCTCTCTACCTGAGGATGATTACCTTCATAGGGAATTGCCTGGTTGCGTCTACTCTTCAATACCTTAGCACCCGTATAAACCCGCAATCCTATGGTCTCATCCTGTTCTCTACAAACCTGTAATGGACCCCCTTGGTTCCTATCAACACCTAAATACTCTTCAATGAGAGTAACAAAAATACCTCCTCCTATTATACTCCCGTCCTGCATTCCTTCTACCATTTTAGATAAATAAAAACCAACACAGTAAGGGATATTAACAAAGCTTCTCGGGTCTCGAATACACTTTAGGTAAAATAAATCATGTAAGGTCATTTTCTCCTTATTGTGACCTCTATGTGTAATCGAGTTAGCCAAAAATCTATGAATTACATGAAGCTCGGCTTTGTTAATATGTAAGTAGGAGTGTTTTCCTCCCAGTGTAAAAACATTATAGTTTGACATACGCCTCCAAACGGCGTTCGCGTCAAAGTTCCTATCTACCCTTTCACCATGATAAATCAAACTCATACAATCGGGTAGTAGTAATTCACTAGGAGTGTAAATCTGTAATGCCCTGGCTATTTCCATCATGGACATCCTGTACATCCTACCGCCAAGGATAAATCTAAGAAAACTTCTATCATCTAACCTATCTACATCTACATTTAACGCTATAGTACTCATCAACTCAACACACAATTCCTTATATACAGGTCTACGAATGGTGAAAAGACGTTCCCAATCTGTAAAAGAAGAACTGCCATACCTTTGAATCAAATGCTGTCTAACACGGTCAGCTAGATGGACAGTTTCCAAAGGATTCCAATCAATTACCCTCGGCACCTCTACCTCTTTTGTTACTAATTTGAATTTATTACTTTGATATGACGGGTAATCTCTCCATCGTCTATCGAATCTCAGATTAGGATGCAACGTGTGTTCCGGAATTGTTGGGTATTCTACAGGTGGATGTGGCAGAAATACTATGAATTCATTAGGTAACTGTAGCGGGTCATAATAAGGTACGTGCTGATCAGGCTGTTGTTGTGGTTCCTGTTGTGGTACTTGTTCAGGTTCATATTGCATTTCTGGTTCTGGTTCTGGAGCTGGAGCAGGTCGTCTAGATGATGATGATCCTGAACCTCCAGTATCGGCTTTCTGCAAAACACATTAAACACAAAATTTATGCATCCAAATATGCATTAGTGTTAGCAAAATAACAATTTAAAACAATCACACTAACATGTTAAATCAGAATTAAACTTATACACATTTTCACAATTTTTACAATTCTATACTTTTTCAAATAAGCACATATGGAAATGTAGACAAAGTTCATAAGCATTTAACTCAAATAACATGTCAAAATAGTCATTACTAATAATTAAACAAGTCTCAAATGGCAAATATATCAAGTTAATCAAGTTCATGAATTTTGAACTTAAAAAGTCCACTTTAATCTCCAAAAATCATGTTTAGGATCAATGTTTGGATCATTTAACTACCTAAACATGTTACACTACTTAATTTAGCAATAATTCATGACAAAAATCGGCCATAACCTGTTTATATCAAAAAGCCCCAAATTGCTCAAGAACACAAACCCTAGATTTCTAAAAATTTTGAAGTTTTTGGCTTCAAATCATGTTAAATAGCATCAATCTAGGTTATACATGCATAAAATACTAACAATTTAACACTAATTACACTAGAAATTAACAAAATTGCATTAGGTAAAATATTGGTAATTATCATAAAAACTAGAAAATTTATGAGTTTAGGGGTGTAATTTTTACCTTTTTGCTGAAGAATGTGAATCTAGGCATGATTAGAGCAAGAAAATTGACGAATTACGGTGAAAATTTTCGAATTTTAGAGAGTATTTTGGGGTATTTTCGTATGTATGTGTGAGTTTTGTGTGAAGAACAGCTCGCTGAGCTATTTGTTTCTGGCCTGGAATTTCTCCCCATGCGATCGCATGGCACCAAAGGCCAAACTCCATGCGATCGCATGGAGTCCCGGGTACAGTGTTTTTGGCTTTTTTTATTTTTATAAAACCTTATAACTTTTTTAAAACATTTAATTAATTAAATTCTAAAAATTTTGTTTTCCTTTAGGAGCGAGGGTGTTTCGGATCGTTGTCCTAGTCCATCCCTCGACAAAATTTTAAAATTTGTCAATTCAAAGCGCAGTTTTAAAAGTAAAGATTTTTGGGTTTTTTTAAATGTTTTTGGCATACTTTAATTCAATAAGATTAAAAATAATGATAATAAAAGTTCTCGTCCCTCCCTCGGGTAAAGCAATTTCGGTTCAACGACCTAGTCTTCAACTCACGACGAATTTTAAAAATCATATTTTTAACTTAACGAAATAAAGTAAATTTTTGTTTTTATAATCACACCAAACTTAAATTTAAGATGCATAAAATTAAAAATTCATATTAAAAATTCACACCAAACTTATATTATATTTTTGTTTTTATACATACAAACTTATATTAAAAATATTAATTTTTCAAATATTTACAATTTTAAAGAAGTTTACAATATTAATTTAATATTTATTTTAAAAACAAAGTAAAAATAAAATTAAAAATCTTTTTTGTCTTTTATCCCACTTTAATCAATCAAATATTATCAAAAATATACGGCCCTCTTTTCGGTAAAGTAATTTCGGTTTCATAACCTAATTTAACGCATGACGAATTTTTGAAATATTTTGGGTTGATTGATTAAAGATATTTATACCTTAAGAATAAACGGTAAATTTCGCAGTGATGTAATAAATTTTTGTATGATATCAATAATTTCGGTCGCAAGACCTAATTTTATCGAATACCAATTTAATACTTTATAGCGAACAATTTAGTGTTTATTATCAAAAGGTTAAAAATAAAAATAAAAATAAAAATTGTACATACTTACCTGCGAAATAGATTTCTTAGTGATATGCTCTAGTCCACTCATAAGATAGCCGGACTAATTGGTTTTCCATAGCTACATAGGCGTAACCTCGAGCATTTAACGTTTTTTCTTCTAAACATATGAACAGTCCGTCTCTGCATAGAGTAACAAATTCGGTATTGGAATACGTCTGATTCGTCGAGCATTTTCCTTCGTGTGACCATTTTCCGCATTTGTGACATCTTTTAAGGTGTCGTGCTCTTCTTTTCGCTGCGGATTTTGATTTTTCTTTACCAAATTGTAACTTATTATTTTCGCATCTGGATTCTTTTCTTACTCCGTCTAATTTACCTCTGATTAATGATACTATTTCACTTGGAAGGGTGTCATTATTACGTTTAGTGATCAAAGCGTGTAGCATTAGACCATGGTTTAATTCACAGGAAGTCTTCATCTCGTAAAACCTAAAAAAATTAAAAATTCAGAATGGGGGGTAAAGACTAGTTCTTTAGGGTCTGCTAGGGAAAGACCATTCGGGTTCCATTTTCGAGAACTACACGAAAACAGAAAATCTAACTCTAACAGAAATACATATTATCCTTTAAAGACTTGATTCTCCCCACACTTAGTTAGCTGTGAAGTTGAAATTGTGATTAACTTCGTTGTCAACTTCCATCGGACTATCTATGTAATGTTTAACTCTGTGACCATTAACCTTAAATTCAATCCCATTTGAATTTATTAATTCTACTGTTCCGTATGGGAAAACTCTATTGACTATGAATGGTCCAGACCATCTTGATTTCAATTTTCCAGGAAATAGCTTGAATCGTGAATTGAAAAGAAGAACTCTGTCTCCTTCTTTAAATTCTTTTGAACTTCTGATTCTTTTATCATGCCATTTCTTCGTTCTTTCTTTATAGATTAACGAATTATCGTATGCTTCATGTCTCAATTCTTCTAATTCGTTTAATTGACTTAACCGTAGACGTCCAGCTTCATGTAAATCAAGATTACATGTCTTCAAAGCCCAAAATGCTTTGTGTTCAATTTCTACTGGAAGATGACATGTTTTTCCGTAAACGAGTTTAAAAGGTGTGGTTCCAATTGGAGTTTTGTAGGCTGTTCTAAAAGTCCAGAGTGCATCCTCCAATTTTATGGACCATTCCTTCGGATTTGATCCTACGGTTTTCTCTAGAATACGTTTTAAAGCTCAGTTGGTATTTTCAACTTGTCCACTTGTCTGTGGATGATAAGCAGTGGAGATTTTATGAGTTACTCCATATCTTTTAAGAACTTTCTCAAGTTGATTATTACAGAAATGAGTTCCCCGATCACTTATTAAAGCTTTCGCTGTTCCAAACCTTGCAAAAAGACGTTTTAAAAAGTTGACTACAACTCGTGCATCGTTAGTTGGGAGAGCTTGTGCTTTCGCCCATTTAGATACATAATCAATGGCTACGAGAATGTAGAGATTATTATGAGATTTTGGAAATGGACCCATAAAGTCAATACCCCAAATGTCAAATACTTCACATACTTGAATGATATTTTGTGGCATTTCATCACGTTGACTTATTTTTCTGGCCCTTTGACATGCATCACAGGATTTGCAAAGAAGGTGTGCGTCTTTGTTAATTGTAGGCCAATAGAATCCAGCATCATAAACTTTTCTTGCTGTGAGCTGAGGCCCATAATGCCCTCATGTTGGTCCTGTGTGACAATGGTTTAAGATTTTACTAGCTTCATCTCCGAATACACATTGGCGTATTATTCCATCGGGACAACTTTTAAACAAATGTGGATCTTCCCAGAAATAGTGTTTTATATCACTAAAGAATTTCTTTCGTTTTTGGTACGATAATTCTTTTTCAAGGAATCCACATACTAAGTAGTTTGCATAGTCTGCAAACCATGGAATTTCATTATAATCTATCTTCAATAGATATTCATCAGGAAAGTTGTCTTGTATGGCTGATTCATTTAGAACTTCTAATTCGGGATTTTCAAGACGAGAAAGATGATCAGCGGCGAGATTTTATGCTCCCTTTTTATCTCGGATTTCAATATCAAACTCTTGTAAGAGTAAGATCCAACAGATTAATCTTGGTTTGGCATCTTGTTTCGAAAATAGGTATCTAAGAGCAGAATGGTCGGTATAGACCACCGTTTTTGCTAGAACGAGATATGATCGAAATTTGTCAAAAGCAAAGACAATAGCAATGAGTTCTTTTTCAGTAGTTGTATAATTCGTTTGTGCTCCTTGTAACGTCTTACTAGCATAATATATAGGTTGAAATCATTTTTCAATCCTTTGTCCTAAAACGGCTCCCATTGCAAAATCACTTGCATCGCACATTAGTTCAAACGGTAGATTCCACTTTGGTGTTATCATGATCGGCGCATTAGTGAGTTTCTCTTTAAGAATATTAAAAGATTTGATGCATTCATCTGAAAAGATGAATGGAGCATCCTTTTCTAGGAGTTTATTCATAGGAGTGGCAATTTTAGAAAAATCTTTTATAAAACGTCGATAAAAACCGACATGCCCTAGAAAACTCCTAACTCCTCTAACATTGGTGGGATGTGGAAGTTTAGCAATTACATCTACTTTAGCTCTATCCACTTCAATTCCTTCCTTTGAAATTTTATGTCCAAGAACGATGCCTTCTTTAACCATGAAATGGCATTTCTCCCAATTAAGAACTAGATTTGATTGTTCGCAATAAATAAGCATTCGTTCAAGATTAACTAGACATGTTTCAAAAGTATCACCGAAGACTGAAAAGTCATCCATGAAAACTTCCATGCATTCTTCTATCATGTCGTGAAAAATTGCCATCATGCACCTTTGAAAGGTTGCAGGGGCGTTGCAAAAGTCCAAATGGCATGCGTTTGTAAGCAAAAGTACCATAAGGGCACGTGAACGTGGTTTTCTCTTGATCTTCGGGTGCTATTGGAATTTGAAAATATCCGAAAAAACCATCAAGGAAACAATAGTAACTATTTCCGGCTAATCTTTCCAACATTTGATCAATAAAAGGTAAGGGAAAGTGATCTTTTCTGGTGGCGTCATTTAATTTTCTATAATCAATACAAACACGCCATCCTGTTACAGTCCTAGTAGGAATAAGCTCATTTTTCTCATTTGTGATGACAGTCATGCCACCCTTCTTAGGTACGCATTGAAATGGGCTTACCCATGGACTATCAGAAATTGGATAAATTAAACCTGCATCTAGCAGTTTAATAATTTCTTTTTAACAACATCTTGCATATTAGGATTTAGTCTTCTTTGGCGTTGCACATACGTTTTATGACCTTCTTCCATAAGGATTTTATGTGTGCAATACGAAGGACTTATTCCTTTAATATCATGAATCTTCCATGCAATAGCTGGTTTATGAGCTTTTAACACAGAAATGAGTTGAGATTTTTCATTTTCAGTAAGAGAAGACGATATTATTACAGGTAATTCAGATTCACCATGTAAATAAGCTTATTCCAAATGGTTTGGAAGTGGCTTTAACTCTAATGTCGGTGGTTCTTCTATCGATGATTTATATCGATATCTGTCTTCTTCTTTTAGCATTTGAATTTCTTTTGTTGTTGGTTCATATCCATTAACCATTAGTGTAGCTAACATTTCAGTTTCATCAATTGGTTCAGTTCCTTCTCCTGAAGAACATTCTCCTGTTCTTTGTAATTCTGGAAATTCTTCTAACAATTCTGCATGTGATTCTATAGTTTGAATATAATAACATGTATCATCTACAGATTGCGGTTGTTGTATGGCTCTATCAACTGAAAAGGTAACACTCTCATCCTCTATACTTAGGGTCAGTTTCTTACCAAACACGTCTATTATTGCTTTAGCCGTGTTTAAGAATGGTCTTCCTAATATGAGAGGTACTCGAGAATCTTCTTCCATATCCAGAATAACAAAATCTACTGGAAATACTAAAGTACCAACTTTAACTAGCATGTTCTCCATTATCCCTCTAGGATATTTTATTGATCTACCGGCTAGTTGTATACTTATTCTTGTTGGTTTCAATTCTCCAAGGTCTAGTTTAGCGTATAGTGAATATGGCATTAAATTTATACTAGCACCTAAGTCTGCCAATGCTTCTATTGAACTAAGACTACCCAGAAAACATGGAATTGTGAAACTTCCTGGATCTGATAATTTTTCTGGTATCTTATTCAACAGCACTGCTGAACAATTAGCATTTATAGTAACAGCCGAGAGTTCTTCCATTTTCTTTCTATTTGTGATTAGATCTTTCAGAAATTTAGCATATATAGGCATTCCTGAAATCACATCAATGAAAGGAAGATTGATATTTATCTGTTTAAACATATCCAAGAATTTGGATTGCTCGGCTTCAAGTCTCTCTTTTCTCATTTTACTCGGGTAAGGAAGTGGTGGTTGGTATGGTTTAACATAAGGTTTAGTCTTAAATGTTTTATCTTCATTAACCTTTTCAACTACTGGTTCTTTTTCCTTATTTTGTTCAGGTTGTGGTTCTTGTGGAGTAGGAATAGTTTCATCAAAAATTTCAGGTATTTCAGGTGGTTTAAGTGTAATACCACTTCTTGTGGTAATGGCTTTAGCTGTTTCATTCCGGGGGTTAGCATTTGTATCACTAGGTAAACTTCCCGGTTTTCTTTCACCTATTAACCTTGCTAGGTTACTTACTTCTTGTTCCAAATTTTGAATAGAAGCTTGTTGATTTCTAAATGCTTGAGCATTTTGTTCATTGGTTTGTTTCTGAGATGTGAAAAACTGTGTTTGAGATTCAACTAGCTTCGTCATCATATCTTCTAAATTTGGCTTTTTATCATCAGTTTGTGGTGGTTTGTTTTGAAAATTAGGTCTTTGCTGATTGTAAGTATTATTAGATACTTGTTGATTGCTAGGACCTTGTTGGTTGTTGTATGGAACATTTTGATTATAATTCTGGTTTTGATTGTAAATTGGTCTTGGCGGTTGATAATTATTCTGATAATTATTTCCAGGCCTTTGGTTTATGTATGAAACATTCTCTCTTTGTTCCATTGTTAATTCAATAATGAGACAATCTTTTGTCAAATGTGGTCCTCCACACTGCTCACAACTAATTCGTATTGAGTGAATATCTTTAGTCATCTTTTCCATTCGTCTCTCGACAGCATCTATCTTTACAGAAATGGAATCTAAGTCATGGCTAGAATCGGCTCTAGCTGCTTTAGATGATCTAACAATATCTTTTTCTTGGTGCCACTCATGTGAGTGGGAAGCAGTGTTATCAATAATTTTATAAGCATCAGTTTCTGTTTTCTTCATAATGGAACCACCAGCTGCTATGTCTATGTCTTTCCTTGTAGTGATGTCGCATCCTTGGTAGAATATTTGTACTATTTGATAGGTGTCTAAACCATGTTGCGGACATCCTCTCAATAACTTTCCAAATCTGGTCCACGCCTCATATAGAGTTTCATTTGGCTTTTGTGTGAACGTAACAATTTCTCCTTGAAGTCTTACGGCTTTGGATGCCGGAAAGAATTGTTTAAGAAAATTTTCAACTAAAACGTCCCATGTATCAATCGCCCCTTCAGGTAACGATTCTAACCAATCTTTGGCTTCTCCCTTTAAAGTCCAGGGAAATAACATGAGATATATCTGTTCATCCTCCACTTCTCGGATTTTAAATAGAGTGCAGATCCTATTAAAGGTACGAAGATGTTCATTTGGATCTTCCTTCGGCGCACCACTAAATTGGCATTGATTAGTTACCATGTGTAGAATTTGTCCTTTGATTTCATAATCTGGCGCATTTATGTCAGGTTGAGTAATTGCGTGACCTTGACCAGTGCGTTTAGCTCTCATTCGGTCTTCCATACTTAGAGGTTCCAGATTCTCCATGATTGAATTTGTTGAATCTGAATCACTATAGGATTCTGATTTAATGGTAGGTTCCTCAACAATCTTTGTTTGAATGATTGGTGGTTCTGGAGGAAAGATTAGTGGTTCAGGATCTATGAATTGTCCCTGAATATTCTCCGGATTCTCAATTGTGAGGTCGGGTTCAAAAAATGGATTATCGGAAATTTGAATTGGAGTACTTGGTCAACTGGATGACGATTCTAAAGAAAAATCAACGGCGACATTATTTGCTAGATGTCTTGATCGAGTTACAGGTGGTGAACGTACAAAAGGTGGTGAACGTTTTGCTCGGTGCATTCACTGAATATCCTATTAGTTATAAAAATAAGAAAAATTATATAAGTTATCAAATTAATAGACTTTTCTGATTTTGTCCACGTTTCGAATAGCCAAAAGATGCAGCAGAGGGGCAGGATTCGTTTGGTCTCAATATAATTGAGTACTGTTTGGCTCCAATAACCCGGTCCACGTACAAATCTAACTATTACTATGAACCAGAAAATTTTGATATCTATCAATTTAACCACTTAAAATAAATTTTCGTAATTTAAAGAAATTTAGAGAAGAAGTAGAAAATTCTATGTCCTAAAAACTAGAATGGCGAGAAATAAGAGAGAAAAAGAACGCGTCGAAAAACGTCGAAAAATAAAAGGTCGAAAAATAATAGGCGTCGAAAAATGAAAATAAGAAAGTAGCGCGTCTAAACTTAAAAAGGCACTAAAAACTAAAAATTAAAAGTTGCGTCTAAAAATATTAAAGCTTAAAAGAAATACTATATCCCAAATGGCAATATCTTAATAAGGTACTAAAATATAAAAACAGCGTCGCAAAATTCTAAAGCACCTAGATCTTAGTCTAAAGAAAAAGCACTTAATAGATTTTACGGTAAAGCCTAAAAATCTAGAAGTAAAAATAACTATGGCAAAAACTATGACTTAAAACTAAATACGAGCGAAAAATACAAAAATTACGCTAAAACAATCAAAAGAGACAAAATATAAAAATATACTAAAAGTTGTAAAAATTACAATTTTTATAAAAATATTATTTTTATATTATTTATTTAATAAAACTATTAATTTTATAAATTATTTAAACTAATTAAACTAAATATACAAAATAATAATAAAAACTAAATTATATAATAATAATACCCTAATTAGGGTTTAAATTAAATAATAATAATAATAATAATAATTACTCCGTAATGATTGCAGAATTAGGGTTGTTTGGCGTGTCAAACACTCTCATGCGATCGCATGAGAAATTACCTTCGGGCTCATGCAATCGCATGAGCTAGGTTTTTGGGCCACGGTCTGGGCTGCTACAGTACCAGGCCGAGAGTTTTTATATTTTTTTTTTCTGTTTTGCTGTTTTGATTAAAACAAAATATTTAAATAAAATTTATATTTTTACAAACTAAAATAAAAATAAAGAAACTTTATAAAACTTATATATTTAACAAACTCTTAAAAATATTTATATTTTTGTTTTTATT
Source organism: Rutidosis leptorrhynchoides (assembly GCF_046630445.1). Classification (NCBI taxonomy): domain Eukaryota; kingdom Viridiplantae; phylum Streptophyta; class Magnoliopsida; order Asterales; family Asteraceae; genus Rutidosis; species Rutidosis leptorrhynchoides. The sequence goes on along the minus strand of NC_092335.1, from coordinate 324,080,941 downwards.
TTTATATTTTTGAATTTTTAAAACGTATTTTTACAAAAGCGTATTTTTTTATAAAAGTAAATTTTTTTTTATATATATAGCGTTGCGCTTCCGGAGTTTAAGCAGATATGTCCCCGGCAGCGGCGCCAAAAATACATGATGTTATGCGAGGTGTATATGAAATAGCTTATATTTTACTAGGAAAAACTATTAAATATGATACAATTTTACACAAGATATTTATTTATTTATAGAATGGATATACCTAAACCTTGCTACAACACTTATAGGCAGTGTACCTAATCGTACAGTAGTGTAGTTTTTAGTAAGTCCGGTTCGTTCCACAGGGAAATCTTTAAACAAAGCTTAACGCTATATTAGTTTAAATTATAAAAATACAAATATATATAAGCAATATTATTATTATAAAAGGGGGTTTTTACCGTTTAATGACCGGTTTGTCGATTTTTAAAACCTTAGTCACAGTTAAAACCTAATGTAAAATATTAAATAAATAAAAGACTTAATTTAAAGTGTAAAGTAAATAACGATAATGAAATTGCGATAAATAAAAGTGCGATAAAATAAAATTACGATAATTAAAGAGTACGAAAATTAAAAGTGCAATTAAATACAATAACAATAAATAAAAGTGCAATAATTAGAAGTGCAATTAAATATGAAAATAAAGGAATTATGCTTATTTAAACTTCCATAATCATGATGTTTAACGTGTTGATTTTAGTTTATTCCCATGGGTTAATTGTCCTTTGTCCTGGATTATTTAATATGTCCGTCTGGTTTTTGTCCATAACAGTCCATCAGTCATAAATATAAAGTGCGAGTGTCCTCGTCAAATTATCCTTATACCCGAAGTCAAATATTCCAACTAATTCGGGACTTAAACTGTAACAAGGTTTTAATACTTTGTTTAATAATTACACCAGGATATCGACTGCGTGTAACCCAAGGTTTTAATACTTTGTTATCAATTATGCCAAGTGTCCTTGTACATAATTTCACCCCTGTTTTAATAATTCCATAGACTATTAATCCATTCCCGTGTCCGGTTAAATGAACGATTATTCGTACATATAAATATCCCGCCCATCGTGTCCGATCGAGTGTATATGGTTATTTATAGGGACGTCCAATTGTAAATCTTTATATTAAAATTAACAAACTATCATTTAGTTAAACAAATATAAAGCCCATTAATAGCCCATAGTCTAATTTCTACAAGTGTCGTTGTTTTGTCCAAACCTCAATTATGGTACAAAGCCCAATTACCCAATTTTAATATTTTTAGCCCAACATCATGATTACTTCGATATTAAATAAGCATAATAATAACTTAGCTACGAGACATTAAATTAAAAAGGTTGAACATAACTTACAATGATTAAAAATAGCGTAGCGTTACACGGACAGAATTTCGACTTACACCCTTACAACATTCGCAAACATACCCTTATTATTAGAAATTAAAATTAAAATTAAAATTATAATATAAATATATATACATATACGTTGATGAATGAAGAGAAAAAGATGTGTTAAATGATGCACCAAAGCTCGAAATTTATAGGCCTGTGAGCTGAAAAAGGGGCTCATGCGATCGCATGAGCTTTGCTCTTCAAGGCAATGCGATTGCATGGCCAGCTGGGGAGGCTCACATGTTGTTGTTTTCTTCTGCCGACGGTTTTAATTAAATATATATAATATATAAATAATTTTAAGAATTATTTATATATTATATTATATTTATGTGCATAGTTGACTTGTAATTTTTAGTCCGTTGCGTCGAGCGTTGAGAGTTGACTCTGGTCCCGGTTCCAAATTTTCGAACGTCCTTGCGTATAATTTAATATCTTGTACTTTGCGTTTCGCGTCTTGTACTCTTGTAATTTTGAGACATTTCTCATCAATAATTGGAACCTCTTTGATTGTACTTTGTACTTTTGAGCTTGTTGGTCGTTTGCGTCTTCAATTCGTCGAATCTGTCTTTTGTCTTCACCTTTTATTATTTAAACGAATATCACTTGTAAATAGAACAATTGCAACTAAAAGCTTGTCTTTCTTGAGGGATAATGCTATGAAATATATGTTCGTTTTTAGCATTATCAGTCACCGACCTAAAATTCTAAATCTTTTCTTCTAACATCGGCGTAACTCTTTTGCCGACTTCTGGCGGTTCTCAATCTTTCTTTAATCTGTATGATCTTCTCGGTAGTCTCATGAATAATTTCTGGGCGTGTGAGTTGAGCATCCCCAACCTCATTCCAACAGATAGGAGACCTACATTTTCTACCATACAGAGCTTCAAACGGTGCAGCTTTAATACTTGCATGATAGCTGTTATTATAAGAAAATTCAGCCAGCGACAAATATCTATCCCAACCATTACCAAAATCAATAACGCATGCTCGTAACATGTCTTCTAACGTTTGAATGGTCCTTTCACTCTGACCATCTGACTGTGGATGATAAGCGATGCTCATATCCAATTTAGTTCCCAAAGCTTCCTGTAAGGATTGCCAAAACCTCGATGTAAATCGACTGTCTCGGTCTGAAATAATAGATATAGGAACACCATGCCTTGAAACAATCTCCTTCAAATACAAACGAGTAAGTTTCTCCATCGAATCAGTTTCCTTAATAGGCAAGAAATGAGCTGACTTTGTGAGTCAGTCAACAATCACCCAAATGGTATCATAACCACCCACTACTCTTGGTAACTTAGTAATAAAATTCATTGTAATACCTTCCCACTTCCACTCGAGAATCTCAGGTTGCACCAACAGTCTGGACGGTTTTTGATGTTCAGCTTTAACCTTAGCACAGGTCAAACACTTAGCCACATCAGTTTTCAAATTATGCCACCAGTATAGCTCGTTAAGATCATGATACATCTTTCCTGAACCAGGATGAATAGAGTACCTAGACTTATGAGCCTCATCTAATACAAGTTGTCGCAAATCACCAAATTTCGGAACCCAAAGACATCCCGCAAAATACCGAGTACCATCGACTCGTACCTCAAATTTCTTACCCATGCCTTTGAACTTCTCTTTCACGAAGTTTTCCTCCTTCAAGGCTTCTTGCTGTGCCTCAAGAATCTGCCTAGCGATGTTAGTTCGAATTGTCATATTCAAGGCTCTAAATCTGCGAGGTTCAACAATCTCTTTTTGACTTAACGCATAGCCACAACATTGGCCTTCCCCGGATGATATAAAAGTTCACAATCATAATCCTTCAACGTCTCAACCCATCTTCTTGCTATCTCATATTCAACTATTTCTGATCAAGAATATGTTGAAGACTTTTGTGATCAGTGTACACTGTACTTTTGACCCCATATAGATAATGTCTCCAAATCTTAAGCACAAACACAACAGCTCCCAACTCTAAATCATGGGTTGTATAATTCTGTTCATAGATCTTCAACTGACGTGACGTGTAAGCGATGACTTTCTTTCGTTGCATCAAAACACAACTAAAGCCCTGACGCGAAGCATCACAGTAGACAACAAAGTTGTCATTACCCTCAGGTAGTGATAATATCGTAGCGGAAGTTAACTTCTTCTTCAGAGTTTGAAAAGCAGTCTCTTGTTCATCCTTCCACTCATACTTCTTCCCCTTGTGTGTTAAAGTAGTCAGAGGTTTAGCTATACGAGAGAAATCTTGAATGAACCTTCTATAATAACCTACTAATCCTAGAAACTGACGAATCTGAGTAGGAGTCTTTGGAATTTCCCACTTCTCAATTGCCTCAATCTTGGCAGGATCAACTTGTATTCCCTGTTTACTAACAACATGTCTAAGGAATTGAACTTCTCTTAACCGGAAAGCACACTTAGAGAACTTAACGTACAGATCTTCCTTCCTCAATAAATCAAGCACCAACTTCAAATGTTCTTCATGCTCTTCATCACTCTTGGAATATATAAGGATGTCGTCGATGAAAATGATAACGAATTTGTCCAGATAGGGTCTACACACACGGTTCATGAGGTCCATAAACATAGCAGGTGCGTTTGTCAATCCGAACGGTATAACAAGAAATTCGTAATGACCATAACGGGTGCGGAATGCTGTTTTCGGAACATCAGTTTCTTTAACCCGCAGTTGATGATAACCGGAATGAAGATCGATTTTAGAATAAACAGACGAACCCTGAAGCTGATCGAACAGATCATCAATTCTTGGAAGAGGGTAACGATTTTTAACTGTAAGCTTGTTCAATTCGTGATAATCAATACATAAATGGAAGGAACCATCTTTCTTCTTAATAAACAGAACAGGAGCTCCCTAAGGGGACGAACTGGGATGAATAAAAACTTTGTATAACAACTCACAGAGTTGACTCGACAATTCTTGAAGTTCAGAAGGTGCAAGTTGATAAGGAGCACGTACTACAGGAGCAGCACCGGGAATAAGATCGATTTGAAATTCTACCGCGCGTTGCGGCGGAAGGCCAGGTAAATCTTCGGGAAATACCTCGGAAAAATCTCTAACAATAGGAACATCACCAATGTTCTTCTCTTCTTTATCAGAATCAATAACATAAGCTAGAATAGCATGACAGCCTTTGCGAAGATATTTATGAACTTTCAAACAGCTAATACGATTTAACTGTCTGCATTTCTTATCCCCAAAAACCATCAGCAGCTCTCCAACCACATTAGTAATACGAACAGCTTTCTCATAACACACGATTTCAGCACGATTCACAGACAACCAATCCATTCCAATAACAACGTCAAGACTGCCTAATTCAATCGGTATTAAATCTACCTCAAAATCTTTACCAGCCAGATTAATGTTACATTTACGATACACAGTCTTAGCAGTAAGAACTTTACCATTAACTATCTCAACAACATAAGTTCTGTCTAGAGGAGTTAACGGAGTTTTGATTTTTGGACTAAATTTACTTGTCACAAAACTTAAATCAGCCCCTGAATCAAATAGTACATAGACCGATAAAGTCATTGATCGAGAATGTACCAGTAACAAGTTTTGGATCTTCCTCAGCATCCCTGACATTAATGTTGAATGCCCTTTCACGTGCGTTCTCAGTAGTCTTTTTATTAGGGCAGGTATCACAGAAATGCCCCGGTTTACCACATTCATAGCAAACCTTCTGATTACCACCATTCTTCGGCTTCCCATTGCCATTACCACCATTATTACCACCACTTGCAGCTGGAGGAGCAGTATCCGGCATGATTACCTTACAATCTTTAGCAATGTGTCCCTGCTTAGAACACCTTTTACACGTAACTGAACAATACCCATCATGTGCCTTATAACATCTCGGACACACGCGCTGATTACGGTTATTCGAACCAGAAGTATTTTGTTTCTTTTGCCGACTTTGATTCTGGTTGCGGGTGTTACCCCACTTCTCTTTCCATCATCAGCCTTCTTAACAACTTCGTCACTAGCATCAGACGCATCTTTCTTACCTCTCCTCAAAATCTTATCATTAAGCTTATGTGCCATAGACATGGCAGCTTTAATAGTTTGGGGCTCACTAGATTCAACCCCAGTCTCAATCTGCTCAGATAACCCATCAATGTAAGCTTCAATCTTACGGTCCTCATCAGGATAAGCATTTGAACACAACAACGTCAATTCAAAGAACCTTTGCTCATAGGCATCGATGTCGATGCCCTTCGTCTTTAAGTTCTTAAGCTCAGTCTCCAACTTCTTAAGTTCACCTATGGGACGATAACAGGTGATCATCCTCTCTTTAAAATCATTCCAAGTTAAACCATAAGTAGCATCATTACCCAAACTGTTAACCAAATTGTTCCACCAAGTTAATGCACTGTCCTTGAGAGTGCAGCTGGCGAAACTGACCTTGTCCTCATCTCGGACTCTACTAACCCGAAAGATAGACTCAACTTTCTCAAACCAGTGGGTGAGTCCAATGGGTCCTTCGGTGCCACTAAATTCTTGTGGACGACTAGCCATAAAAGTCTTGTGGGAGCATCCCACCTGATTGTTGGCATTGACATTAGCATTTGCATTAGCTGCCATTGCAGCTGCTATCCCTTCAGCGATTAAACGTTGCATGCGAACTTCGTTGAACTCACGGGGAGGCATGATCTTTAAAACAGAATAACACAAACGTTAGTACTAAGAATAATACCAGTTTTATAAAGGAATAGATCGAACACGAAAGGATTAACCATTAAGATAATAGTAAATGAACACTATGAGTAATAACATGATAGTTATGATAGTTATAGAAATAGCCACCACATGCATACATACTTATGATAAAAATCATACATCATACATAGCATCTAACATACATGAACTATATTACGCATATAATATAACATGCCAAGAGTTACAACACTAGAATAAAATATGATAATGATAAACAGATGTTATAAAAGAAATAACCATCCATACATAAATGAAAAGTATCCCATAACAAAATCCTCGGCAAAACACCGTACATCACCCAAAAATGAATGTATAAAAGGAAAAATAGTCTATGAAATAAAATAATCACTTATGAATCATCACATCACATCTGCTTGGAGCAGGTATGAGAAGCTGGGCCGGTATGAGGCTCCTGGGGAGTCTAATACTTCCTCAACTTGCCCTTAACCGTCTCCAACTCTGCCTTAAGACCACGGATCTCGCTCTCAAGAGCCTCGAACTTAGCATCCACCTCTCGGTTACGCTTACGAATCCCGAACTCAACATCATTCTTGAAACTAATAAACCCATCCATGGCAGCCTGTATCTCATCAAGTCTATCCACATGAGGCAAAACACGCATGCAGTCACTTAGAGCATCAATACGAGTCTCCGACTGGAAGGCTCGAGTCATATGGGTAATGATGGACATGTATTTCATGACCCGTCCTAATCCATCTGGACGAATACATTATAATTGGTTACATCGCGAGGTACTTGACCTCTATATGATACATTTTACAAACATTGCATTCATTTTTAAAAGACAAACTTTCATTACATCGAAAGTTGATGGCATGCATACCACTTCATAATATATCCAACTATAATTGACTAAATAATAATCTTGATGAACTCGACGACTCGAATGCAACGTCTTTTGAAATATGTCATGAATGACTCTGAGTAATATCTCTATTATGAGCAAATGCACAGCGGAAGGTTTCTTTCATACCTGAGAATAAACATGCTTTCAAGTGTCAACCAAAAAGTTGGTGAGTTCATTAGTTTATTGTAAACAATCATTTCCATTATTTTAATAGACCACAAGATTTCCTTTATTCATAAGTAATATCTCATATCAGGCATTTTGCAAACTGCATAGAGATAAAAATCATTCATATGGTGAACGCTTGATAACCGAACTAACAGGATGCATATAGAATATCCCCATCATTTCGGGACTCTCATCGGACATGATAATTGAAGTACTAAAGCATTCGTAACCCGAATGGGACATGTCAAGGTCCATAGATCTATCTTTAGGATTCGCGTCAATTAGGGGCCATTTCCCTAATTCTTAGGTTACCAGACTTGAAGGGGCGATATTCGGTTTAATAATCCAACCATACAATGTAGTTTTAAGTACTTGTGTCTATTTCGTAAAACAGTTATAAAAGCAGCGCATGTATTCTCAGTCCTAAAAATATATATTGCAAAAGCATTTAAAAAGGGAGCAAATGAAACTCACTCTACTGTATTTTGTAGTAAAAATACATATGACGAAACTGAACAATGCAGGGTTGGCCTTGGATTCACGAACCTATATCAATTTTATATTTATTAAAACATAAAATCGTAATCTAGCAAATTTATATTTATTATTAATAATATACTTGTTGTCTTTATATGTTATACAGATATAGCTATAGATAATTTAATATACTTAATTCATATAACTTATTTAATATCATTTTACTAATAACAATATTGTGATAAAAAAAATATATATCTATTTGTAGTAATCCTGATAATGATAAAAATGATAATAATAATTATAGTAATAATATTAATTTAAAAATGAAACTTTTTAATATAAATAAAAAGATAAAAATGATAGTTTTAATAAACATATTACTTTTAATAATAAGGTTAATTTTAATCATAATACTAGTTTTAATAGATATTTCAGTAATCATAAGATAGTACTAATATTAATGTTTAAATGATAATTCTGTTAATGATACTTCATAATATTAATATAATAAAGATAATAGATTTATAATAATAATACTTTTAATAATAATAATACTTGGTAATAATAACTATGAATATACAATTTTTCTACTAATGATAATAATGATAATAAGTTTAATAATAATAATACTAAATATCATATTAATAATCATTTTGATAATATTGATAGTAATAATACTTGTTTTATTAATAATAATATTAACATTAATAATAATGATAATACCTTTTAATTTTATTAAGGATAATCTTAATAATACTTCTACATATTAAGAGTAATTATATCTATCATAATAATAACAATGAAGAATAATAATAATAATAATAATAATAATAATAATAATAATAATAATAATAATAATAATAATAATAATAATAATAATAATAATGATAATGATAATAGTAATAGGAAACTACCTTAGGAAAGAGTTTAAAAAAAAAAAAATGGTGCCTCCTGCGAGGCTCGAACCCCCGACCTCTCGAAAACCCATCATCCCTCTAAACCATTGGGCTGTTGCCAATCATCTAATTAATAATCCCATTTTAATTAATTTAACTCGTTGCCCATGTTCTTCTTCTCCTTCATCTTTACATCGACTGAATCGACCAATACCCAATATTATAAAACAAATCGCCAATTTAAGATTTAAGACTTTTTAAACAACTAGAAATTTATACAGTGTTATATTTGATTAACAAGAAAACGAAAAAAATAAAAAAAACAAAAAAAAACCGTCGCTGTTGTAAATGAAGAACATGATTAATGATTTTGAAATTGGAATGGTTTGAGACTATGATTCCTAAATGAAACCTGTTTGAAATCCCTCCTAGAAACCTTATCCATGATCAATTGAATTCAAATCATCAACATGAATCCGAATTTTTACGATGAACACAATCGTTTGACTTTTGAAACATAACTTTGACCTCAAAATTCTCACTTGATACAAAAAATTGACAAGTGATACTTTCCAGAAAGTTTTCATGAAAGATTTCTAACAGAATTTCATTTAAGGATTTTGAAATTCAATTCGAATTTGAGTGTTGACTAATTAAATGAAGAACTGAGCAAAAAAATATGTTCTTCAGCTTTTTTCTGTTTTAATTCGATTGATTGGGTTCTGCTAAAAGTGTTTGGAATTTATAATTGATAATGTGAGCTCATTAGGTAACCTTTACAACTGGAATAACTCAATCATATAGGAATTAAAGGTTTACAGTGAATTAAATCAGGTACAGAGATAAATAAGAAAAATAAAAGGACGATAGAGATTGCTAACTGATTCTTGGCTGTTATTGAAATCCTGATGTTATGATTTGTATGAATTTAGACAGGAGAACAAATCAATAATAGTTGGACAGGGATTGAGAACAGAATACGTATTCCTTTAAATTCCTGTATGTATATATCCGGATATATATATTTTTATCTATATCTGTATAATTAATTATATTTATAAATCTGTATTTTATGTATATATATGTATTTATATTTATTTGTAATTATATATATATATCAGTACGTATCTCTATCTGTATCATTATATATATCAGATATATATATTTATAATTGTATATTAATTATATCATGGAACATAATAATATTACTTATATAAATATTATTTTTTTAATAATAATAATGAGATTAATAGTAATAATAATAATGATAGAATTAATAATGATAATAGTGTAAAAAAATTTGAAACATATAACTATGATAATAATAATATTATTAATAATAATAAAATTAAAATAATAATAATAATAATATAACAAATCAATTGTATCAAATTACCTTAATAGTACTGATATTAATAATATTTATGAGAGTAATAATATTAATATAACAATTATGTTTTAACTTGTAACTACATTTAATATATTAATATTACAATCTATTAATTATGTAATTATATCATTCATTATATGATAACATTATTTAAATATTTGATACTTATAGATTTTATATATATGACATTTATATATATATATATACATATTTATTTACAAGTACAAGTTCGTGAATCGTTGGGACTAATCGAAGATTAATTGAATATATGAAACAGTTCAAAATTTTTGAGACTCAACATTACAGACTTTGCTTATCGTGTCGAAATCATATAAAGATTAAGTTTAAATTTGGTCAGAAATTTCCGGGTCGTCACAGTACCTACCCGTTAAAGAAATTTCGTCCCGAAATTTGAGTGAGGTCGTCATGGCTAACCATAAAAATGTCTTCATGATGAATATGAGTTGATAAGTAGAGATTTATCATTATTGATTAATATAGATAAAACGATTCGATTATGTGAAGCGTACGAGTGAAGCTGTTACAAAAGATTGGAATAAGGCAATAGATATTCGTCTTTACTTTTGAAATACTCACGTTTGAATTCCGGAATTCAAGGGATTTAAAAGAAAATCTTGGAAATCTATAAGATCTGATTCTTTAGGATTTATGGAAATTAAGACCTCTATAATTAAATATGATTATCTGTCTCGATTGCTCTGTCCAAAAATTTCATTATATATTGACCTCTTTCGTTTCATTATTTTCACCATTCCTTTACTTTCTTCATACTTTCAAAGATTGTGAAAATGCTTAATCCAGTTCTGATTCTTGACCTCATTCTGAGTATCGCAACAATCATCCTTCTATTCCAAATCCCACCGGAGGAATCTTTTACTTCTACTTCGCCCTTAGGATAGTGGTTTTCATAATCCTTCCTTGCGTCTGTCTTTCCATAATTATTGACATCCACAGGTTAATGATCTCTCTATTTGCTGTGATTTATACTCCTATTTATATTTCGAAGCTCCATGCTTCTGTTTTCTCTTCCCGGCCTTAAGTAAAGCGATTAAGACGTCTCGGTTTGTAGGTATAAAGTTCGAAAGAACATAACTATGATTATAAGCAGCAAGGAAAGGTAATAGCACGATTTGATTTATTAAATTACCCGGATCGCTGCGGATAGAACTATCAAGAATATATTTTCTTAATATATTCAGAGGTTAATTAGAATGAAAGAGTTATGTAACATGGCACATGATGGTATGATCTGTGAATCATCATGTTTCATTAGAAACTCAGCATGACTTACTGTAATATAACCACGTTGGCCTGACGTCATTATATTATACTAACTCATGCTTCAATTCCCAACACTTCTCCAGAATTCATTCATAATTTATACTTAGATGTTACAGAAGTTTCCAATATAATGAAACACAGGAAGCACTAAGAGGTATATAATTTCAGACGAGAATATTTATGAAAATATCTTCAGAAGTATCGAAGATATTTATGATGATATTTTTGAATTTCTAAGTTCGAAAGTTGATACAAGACTTCGGAGCAGGATATTCTCAAAAGATTTCATCGGATCCAGAATTACATGGATTCTTTGAATATAGGGTTTGGTCCTTGTATTTGTCCTTGGTCTCCTTCATGGTTAGCTCAATCTGTTTTTCAGTACCAAATTTTCTATCGAGCGTTCCCAACATTTCATTCTTTATTATAAAACTTTTGGCCATTTGGACCATCTACGATTTTGCTGTTTCCTCTGCATTTAATGCTACCATATCTGAATCATCGATTATCAATCCGAGGTAGTTTCAAGAGAATTGTGTTTTTAGATGATTAAACGCTGATGGTACTATGGTGAAATATAAAAGGTTTCCCGGTAACGAAGGCGAAAAGATAATGTATATATCAAGGTTATAATAAGGTTGTTTCAAATGAAAAGTCGAAGTTATCTTGCTGGAGCTGTGATGAAACTGGCTACTTTGAAAGGGATTACCAAGTTATTTTGGGTAATAATAACACTAAAGTAAGTTATTTTGGGTAATAATAACACTAAAGTAATTAGCTCAGCTACGTGTTAAACGTTTACTCAGGTTTCGAGCGTTTTCAGGTGCATAACTATATGCATCAATCTTTTCTTCCGTAGATGAAGTGCGGTTGATTCATCCTCTCGATTGAGGTGTTTTCAAGAATCAAGAAAGGTTTGAACGCAGATTGTAATCGTCAAAATACAAATGAGGTTGAAGATGAGATCAAGTGGCAAACTTGAAGAATTGTTTAGTTTCATATGTTATAAACAATATTTTAATTCATTTTAATTGTCCAGTGTTGGTAGTCATCAGTTGATAGTCCACAGTTAGCAATTCAATAATTCATATGTAATTTAATATAATATTCAAATTAATTAATACGTATCGTGACCCGTGTACATGTCTCAGACTCGATCACAACTCAAAGTGTATATATTATTGTAGAATCAACCTCAACCCTGTATAGCTAACTCCAGCATTACTGCATATAAAGTGTCTATGGTTATTCCAAATAATACATATAGATGCGTCGATATGATATGTCAAAACCTTGTATACGTGTCCCGATTAAAGTGCGTAAAATAAATAACAGAAATTAAATGACGATAAATAAAATTGCGATAAATAAATTGCGATAAATAAAATGTAATCAGTTAGCTAGTAACAGTTAGCTGGAACAGTTAGCGTAGATTCTTAACAAAATTTTTCTCATAGTTAAATTGTTTGTTTCTAACAAATTTTATTTTGTTCAATGTTTTCTTCTTTATGCCACTTGTTGGATTCTGATATGTCAAAATCCAATTATGAAATTTAGTGAAAATAGTTATTCTACGGTGAACGGATACGTATTTCGGTGGTTGTAAGTAGGATATTAAATGACTGTTGAATTAGATTCGAAGAATGTACAGTGTAACTTATTAATGTGAAATCTAAATATTTCTCGGGTATTACCTACCCGTTAAAATTTTTTCACCATTAATCGTTTGTACAAAAGAATTTTTAATTACAATCTTTATGAAAATATACTTACATATATATTCTCTTCAGATGTAATCATGGATTTAATGAGTTAATATGATATTAAACTCATTTGATTTACCGTTAAAACGAGAATATATAATCTCTAAAACATTAAAGATTACATAATTGCCATGTCGAACGAATGTAATTGATGTAGAACGTCATGTAGAACGTCATGTAGAACCATGATTATGCTCGAGGTATAGATTGCGATGTTGAGGTGTGGATTGTTGAAACTTGGTTTATTGATGGTACTGGTGCCGTTGGTGCTGAGGCTGGTGATGTTACTGGTGTTGGTGATACTGCTGGTGCTTGCAAATTGTGTACCGTGCTCTCTAAAGTTAATACTCGAGCACGGAGTTCTCTAACTTCTTCTACTAACCCTGGTTGGTTATCAGTATGAGGTAGAGGTTGGATATCTTCTCTAGTTCCGTTAATGGTAGCCTCAAGATGAAAAATTCTTGTAAAAAGGGTATAAACGGTGTTGCGAACGGGTTCGCCGGTGAACGGGTCAAGTACTCCAAGGTTAGGTGGTAGATTCGGTTCATGATATGGAGTACCTTTTTCCCTTCTCCGTAGGGTGAGTATGTCGCGAACCCACCTCCATTTTCTCCAGTAATCACGGTAGCTGATTGGTTGGTGTGCTCCTGTCACGCTGTCTTCGAAGTCAGAGGAACTTGATCGATTCGTAGAGGCCATCTTACGCGATCTCAGGAAAGATTTTTGGTTTGAAGAGTTTAGTGACAGCAATTGATAGTTGGATGGTATTCTCAATGCATAATATGCATATATATATATATATATATATATATATATATATATATATATATATATATATATATATATATATATATAGTACCAAGATCCCTTAAATTACGGAGGAATTTACGGAAGATATCAGGAAAAATCTACCGTAATAGATACGCTAAGTTATGAATTTGTCTATACACTATCTATGCAATAAAGGCAGTAGGACGTGTCGAGACTTAGGAATGATAAGAAGGTAATTTCCTAAGGATGATAAGCAGATGATTTCTGACAAAAATGATAAGCAAAACTTTTGACATGCAGACACGGTCGAAGTCCAGACTCAATAATGCATCCTAATGACTATCAGTTAGACACACTAATGCAAGACCTGGTTCGCTAAGACCACCGCTCTGATACCAACTTTCATGACCCGTCCTAATCCATCTGGACGAATACATTACATTTGGTTACATCACGAGGTACTTGACCTCTATATGATACATTTTACAAACATTGCATTCGTTTTTAAAAGACAAACTTTCATTACATCGAAAGTAGATGGCATGCATACCACTTCATAATATATCTAACTATAATTGACTAAATAATAATCTTGATAAACTTGATGACTCGAATGCAACGTCTTTTGAAATATGTCATGAATGACTCCGAGTAATATCTCTAATATGAGCAAATGCACAGCGGAAGGTTTCTTTCATACCTGAGAATAAACATGCTTTCAAGTGTCAACCAAAAGGTTGGTGAGTTCATTAGTTTATTGTAAACAATCATTTCCATTATTTTAATAGACCACAATATTTCCTTTATTCATAAGTAACATCTCATATCAGGCATTTCGCAAACTGCATAGAGATAAAAATCATTCATATGGTGAACGCTTGATAACCGAACTAACAGGAAGCATATAGAATATCCCCATCATTTCGGGACTCTCATCGGACATGATAATCGAAGTACTAAAGCATTCGTAACCTGAATGGGACATGTCAAGGTCCATAGATCTATCTTTAGGATTCGCGTCAATTAGGGGCATTTCCCTAATTCTTAGGTTACCAGACTTGAAGGGACGATATTCGGTTTAATAATTCAACCATACAATGTAGTTTTAAGTACTTGTGTCTATTTCGTAAAACAGTTATAAAAGCAGCGCATGTATTCTCAGTCCCAAAAATATATATTGCAAAAGCATTTAAAAAGGGAGCAAATGAAACTCAATCTACTGTATTTTGTAGTAAAAATACATATGACGAAACTGAACAATGCAGGGTTGGCCTTGGATTCATGAACCTATATCAATTTTATATCTATTAAAACATAAAATCGTAATCTAGCAAATTTATATTTATTATTAATAATATACTTATTGTCTTTATATGTTATATAGATATAGCTATAGATAATTTAATATACTTAATTCATATAACTTATTTAATATCATTTTACCAATAACAATATTGTGATAAAAAAAATATATATCTATTTGTAGTAATCCTGATAATGATAAAAATGATAATAATAATTATAGTAATAATATTAATTTAAAAATGAAACTTTTTAATATAAATAAAAAGATAAAAATGATAGTTTTAATAAACATATTACTTTTAATAATAAGGTTAATTTTAATCATAATATTAGTTTTAATAGATATTTCAGTAATCATAAGATAGTACTAATATTAATGTTTAAATGATAATTCTGTTAATGATACTTCGTAATATTAATACTAATTTTAATAAAGATAATAGATTTATAATAATAATACTTTTAATAATAATAATACTTGGTCATAATAACTATGAATATACAATTTTTCTACTAATGATAATAATGATAATAAGTTTAATAATAATAATACTAAATATCATATTAATAATCATTTTGATAATATTAATAATAATAATACTTGTTTTATTAATAATAATATTAACATTAATAATAATGATAATACCTTTTAATTTTATTAAGGATAATCTTAATAATACTTCTACATATTAAGAGTAATTATATCTATCATAATAATAACAATGAATAATAATAATAATAATAATAATAATAATAATAATAATAATAATAATAATAATAATAATAATAATAATAATAATAATAATAATAATAATAATAGTAATAGTAATAGGAAACTACCTTAGGAAAGAGTTTCAAAAAAAAAAATGGTGCCTCCTGCGAGGCTCGAACCCCCGACCTCTCGAAAACCCGTCATCCCTCTAAACCATTGGGCTGTTGCCCATCATCTGATTAATAATCCCATTTTAATTAATTTAACCCGTTGCCCATGTTCTTCTTCTCCTTCATCTTTACATAGACTGAATCAACCAATACCTAATATTATAAAACAAATCGCCAATTTAAGATTTAAGACTTTTTAAACAACTAAAAAATTTATACAGTGTTGTATTTGATTAACAAGAAAACGAAAAAAAAACAAAAAAAAAACCGTCGCTGTTGTAAATGAAGAACATGATTAATGATTTTGAAATTGGAATGGTTTGAGACTATGATTCCTAAATGAAACCTGTTTGAAATCCCTCCTAGAAACCTTATCCATGATCAATTGAATTCAAATCATCAACATGAATTCGAATTTTTGCGATGAACACAATCGTTTGACTTTTGAAACACAACTTTGACCTCAAAATTCTCACTTGATACAAAAAATTGACAAGTGATACTTTCCAGAAAGTTTTTATGAAAGATTTCTAACAGAATTTCATTTAAGGATTTTGAAATTCAATTCGAATTTGAGTGTTGACCAATTAAATGAAGAACAGAGCAAAAAAATATGTTCTTCAGCTTTTTTCTATTTTAATTCGATTGATTGGGTTCTGCTAAAAGTGTTTGGAATTTATAATTGATAATGTGAGCTCATTAGGTAACCTTTACAACTGGAATAACTCAATCATATAGGAATTAAAGGTTTACAGCGAATTAAATCGGGTACAGAGATAAATAAAAAAAATAAAAGGACGATAGAGATTGCTAACTGATTCTTGGCTGTTATTGAAATCCTGATGTTATGATTTGTACGAATTTAGACAGGAGAACAAATCAATAATAGTTGGAAATGGATTGAGAACATAATACGTATTCCTTTAAATTCCTGTATGTATATATCCGGATATATATATTTTTATCTATATCTGTATAATTAATTATATTTATAAATCTGTATTTTATGTATATATATGTATTTATATTTATTTGTAATTATATATATATATATATATCAGTACGTATCTCTATCTATATCATTATATATATATATATATATATATATATATATATATATATATTTATAATTGTATATTAATTATATCATGGAACATAATAATATCACTTATATAAATATTAATTTTTTTAATAATAATAATGAGACTAATAGTAATAATAATAATCATAGAATTAATAATGATAATAATGTAAAAAAATTTGAAACATATAACTATGATAATAATAATATTATTAATAATAATAAAATTATAATAATAATAATATAACAAATCAATTGTATCAAATTACCTTAATAGTACTGATATTAATAATATTTATGAGAGTAATAATATTAATATAACAATTATGTTTTAACTTGTAACTATATTTAATATATTAATATTATAATCTATTAATTATGTAATTATATCATTCATTATATGATAACATTATTTAAATATTTTATAGTTATACATTTTATATATATGACATTTATATATATATATATATATATATATATATATATATATATATATATATATATATATATATATATATATATATATATATATATATATACATATTTATTTACAAGTACAAGTTCGTGAATCGTTGGGACTAATCGAAGATTAATTGAATATATGAAACAGTTCAAAATTTTTGAGACTCAACATTACAGACTTTGCTTATCGTTTCGAAATCATATAAAGATTAAGTTTAAATTTGGTCGAAAATTTCCGGGTCGTCACAATGTAGTAGTTCACCGGGTCACCCATCCGTGGCTGACGCGCATGACGTCGAACAGTAGACGGCCAAACGGGAGCAGCCGAATTGTTGCTTGAAGCTGACATATGCAAACAGCAAAACCACATACCACATACAAAATAGAAACAACATAAGCAATAACCTATAATTATTCTTCATACGAAATGAAATGCATAATAATGCTATAACAAGAAAGGTCGGGCTGTAGACTAGACTCTAATGCACCCTAATGACCAAGGGTTAACCACATTATGACGCCAAGTTCCCTACAACCAAAGCTCTGATACCAACTGTGATGCCCCCGTCAAGTACCCTTAATGGCTCCGTCACTTGGTCCTACAGCTTGATCGAACTTTAAATGAATTTATTAAACAACATTGTATTCTTTATTCAAAAAGTTTCCCAAAAAGGAAATTTGCCAAAATAAGTAGTTCTAAACAAACTCAACTTATTAAAATAACCAAAGTTGACCAAAACAATGTCAACCAACACCCACAGTTTAAATAAACAAAAAGAGAATGCAAGTTTAATGTTTCATAAAATCTGCCCAAATGCATGCAGACACTCTAACACAGCGGAAGCCCAAATAATCAAGTACCTGTGAAAACATGCGACTAAACTGTCAACAAAAATGTTGAGTGAATTATAGGTTTAAATAAACGAATAAGCTTTAGACCACAAGATTTAAAATGTTAAAAAACATTAAACTATTATTCCATTAATCCATGAGTCATATGGTAACCACTTAACCATTTCCATACCCTTACCAAACACAATATACACTGAACAGGTTTATCTTCAGATAATAACGAAGTACTAATATATTCCAATTATAAATTGCTAGCGCGACTAGCTCGAAATGGGGCTATCAGGCCCAATAGATCTATCCATAAGATTCGCGTTCACCAGTAGAAACCAGTGATTACAGTTACCAGACTAGGGAATATTTTCTCGCAACTCATAATGAATAATTTAAATTTAATTGTCACTTGTGTCTAAACGTAAAACAAAATGCATGTAATCACATCCCAAAAATACTTTTAATTGTATGAAAAGCGGGACTATAACTCACCTTAACAAAATCGAAGTAATAACACAGAAACGTGAACCACAAATGATAAAGTTGTAGTGACCCGAACTTTTCCATGTTTATATATATTAATTGAGATTGATATTTACATGATTAAATGTTTCCAACATGTTAAGCAATCAAACTTGTTAAGACTTGATTAATTGAAATATGTTTCATATAGACAATTGACCACCCAAGTTGACCGGTGATTCACGAACGTTAAAACTTGTAAAAACTATATGATGACATATATATGGATATATATATAGTTAACATGATACTATGATAAGTAAACATATCATTAAGTATATTAACAATGAACTACATATGTAAAAACAAGACTACTAACTTAATGATTTTTAAACGAGACATATATGTAACGATTATCGTTGTAAAGACATTTAATGTATATATATCATATTAAGAGATATTCATACATGATAATATCATGATAATATAATAATTTAAAATCTCATTTGATATTATAAACATTGGGTTAACAACATTTAACAAGATCGTTAACCTAAAGGTTTCAAAACAACACTTACATGTAACGACTAACGATGACTTAACGACTCAGTTAAAATGTATATACATGTAGTGTTTTAATATGTATTTATACACTTTTGAAAGACTTCAATACACTTATCAAAATACTTCTACTTAACAAAAATGCTTACAATTACATCCTCGTTCAGTTTCATCAACAATTCTACTCGTATGCACCCGTATTCGTACTCGTACAATACACAGCTTTTAGATGTATGTACTATTGGTATATACACTCCAATGATCAGCTCTTAGCAGCCCATGTGAGTCACCTAACACATGTGGGAACCATCATTTGGCAACTAGCATGAAATATCTCATAAAATTACAAAAATATGAGTAATCATTCATGACTTATTTACATGAAAACAAAATTACATATCCTTTATATCTAATCCATACACCAACGACCAAAAACACCTACAAACACTTTCATTCTTCAATTTTATTCATCTAATTGATCTCTCTCAAGTTCTATCTTCAAGTTCTAAGTGTTCTTCATAAATTCCAAAAGTTCTAGTTTCAATCAAGAATACTTTCAAGTTTGCTAGCTCACTTCCAATCTTGTAAGGTGATCATCCAACCTCAAGAAATCTTTGTTTCTTACAGTAGGTTATCATTCTAATACAAGGTAATAATCATATTCAAACTTTGGTTCAATTTCTATAACTATAACAATCTTATTTCAAGTGATGATCTTACTTGAACTTGTTTTCATGTCATGATTCTGCTTCAAGAACTTCGAGCCATCCAAGGATCCATTGAAGCTAGATCCATTTTTCTCTTTTCCAGTAGGTTTATCCAAGGAACTTAAGGTAGTAATGATGTTCATAACATCATTCGATTCATACATATAAAGCTATCTTATTCGAAGGTTTAAACTTGTAATCACTAGAACATAGTTTAGTTAATTCTAAACTTGTTCGCAAACAAAAGTTAATCCTTCTAACTTGACTTTTAAAATCAACTAAACACATGTTCTATATCTATATGATATGCTAACTTAATGATTTAAAACCTGGAAACACGAAAAACACCGTAAAACCGGATTTACGCCGTCGTAGTAACACCGCGGGCTGTTTTGGGTTAGTTAATTAAAAACTATGATAAACTTTGATTTTAAAGTTGTTATTCTGAGAAAATGATTTTTATTATGAACATGAAACTATATCCAAAAATTATGATTAAACTCAAAGTGGAAGTATGTTTTCTAAAATGGTCATCTAGACGTCGTTCTTTCGACTGAAATGACTACCTTTACAAAAACGACTTGTAACTTATTTTTCCGACTATAAACCTATACTTTTCTGTTTAGATTCATAAAATAGAGTTCAATATGAAACCATAGCAATTTGATTCACTCAAAACGGATTTAAAATGAAGAAGTTATGGGTAAAACAAGATTGGATAATTTTTCTCATTTTAGCTACGTGAAAATTGGTAACAAATCTATTCCAACCATAACTCAATCAACTTGTATTGTATATTATGTAATCTTGAGATACCATAGACACGTATACAATGTTTCGACCTATCATGTCGACACATCTATATATATTTCGGAACAACCATAGACACTCTATATGTGAATGTTGGAGTTAGCTATACAGGGTTGAGGTTGATTCCAAAATATATATAGTTTGAGTTGTGATTAGTACTGAGATACGTATACACTGGGTCGTGGATTGATTCAAGATAATATTTATTGATTTATTTCTGTACATCTAACTGTGGACAACTAGTTGTAGGTTACTAACGAGGACAGCTGACTTAAAAAACTTAAAACATCAAAATATATTAAAAGTGTTGTAAATATATTTTGAACATACTTTGATATATATGTATATATTGTTATAGGTTCGTGAATCAACCAGTGGCCAAGTCTTACTTCTCGACGAAGTAAAAATCTGTGAAAGTGAGTTATAGTCCCACTTTTAAAATCTAATATTTTTGGGATGAGAATACATGCAGGTTTTATAAATGATTTACAAAATAGACACAAGTACGTGAAACTACATTCTATGGTTGAATTATCGAAATCGAATATGCCCCTTTTTATTAAGTCTGGTTATCTAAGAATTAGGGAACAGACACCCTAATTGACGCGAATCCTAAAGATAGATCTATTGGGCCTAACAAATCCCATCCAAAGTACCGGATGCTTTAGTACTTCGAAATTTATATCATATCCGAAGGGTGTCCCGGAATGATGGGGATATTCTTATATATGCATCTTGTTAATGTCGGTTACCAGGTGTTCACCATATGAATGATTTTTATCTCTATGTATGGGATGTGTATTGAAATATGAAATCTTGTGGTCTATTGTTACGATTTGATATATATAGGTTAAACCTATAACTCACCAACATTTTTGTTGACGTTTAAAGCATGTTTATTCTCAGGTGAATATTAAGAGCTTCCGCTGTTGCATACTAAAATAAGGACAAGATTTGGAGTCCATGTTTGTATGATATTGTGTAAAAACTGCATTCAAGAAACTGATTTCGATGTAACATATTTGTATTGTAAACCATTATGTAATGGTCGTGTGTAAACAGGATATTTTAGATTATCATTATTTGATAATCTACGTAAAGCTTTTTAAACCTTTATTTATGAAATAAAGGTTATGGTTTGTTTTAAAAATGAATGCAGTCTTTGAAAAACGTCTCATATAGAGGTCAAAACCTCGCAACGAAATCAATTAATATGGAACGTTTTTAATCAATAAGAACGGGACATTTCAGTTGGTATTCGAGAGTTGGTCTTAGAGAACCAGAATTTTTCATTAGTGTGTCTTATCGAGTTTGTTAGGATGCATTAGTGAGTCTGGACTTCGACCGTGTTTACTTGAAAAATGATTGCTTAACAAATTTTGTTGGAAACTATATATTTTTAACATGTGAATATTATGTGATATATTAATCTCTTAACGCGTTTGATATTATGTGATAGATGTCTACCTCTAGAACAAGTCCCATTGACTCACCTAATAATAATGAAGAGTTAAATGTAAATTGGAATGATTCGTGGACTGATTCACAAGTTCCCGAAGAGGAACCGGAAGAAGAGTCGGAACCGGAAGAAGAATCGGAACCGGAAGAAGAATCGGAACCGGATGAAGAAATAGAACCGGTGGGGGAAATAATAAAACGGTTAAGTAAAAGAAAATCCTCAACCAACCGACCAAGGTTAATTATGGTCAATGGTGTTTCCGCCAAGGAAGCAAAATATTGGGAGGATTACCAATTCTCCGATGAATCGGATTCCGACGAGAATTCCGATGATGTTATAGAAATTACCCCAACTGAATTTAAAAAGGCAAAAGAAAATAATAAGGGAAAGGGCATAAAAATAGAGAAATCTAATTCCAACCCCGATGAACTTTATATGTATCGTCAACGCCCGAAGTCCTTAAGTTGTAACAATGAACCGGGAACCTCTAAACCACCAGGTTTTTCTAAACCAATGTGGACAACGACGGCTCGTATTAGGGGAACATCATATATCCCTAGAAACTTGGCAAAACGAACCAAAACCGAAGAAGAAGAAACGAGCGAGTCGGAATAAGATAGTTGTATTCGTGTGGTGTAATATATGTAATATAGTGTTCGTATGCTTTATGATATATGTAAAAATTTCTTGTATTAATAAGTATTTTTTTATGAATCTAACTCTTGTCTATTTTACAGTTTAAAAACACAAAATGGATAGACAACCCAATATTTTAAGAGACCTACCCGGAGACATGATTGATGAAATCTTGTCTAGAGTCGGCCAGAATTCCTCGGCACAACTATTTAAGGCGAGATCAGTTTGTAAGACATTCGAAGAACGTTCCAAGAATGTCTTGGTTTATAAGAGACTTTCGTTTGAAAGATGGGGGATATCACATTGGGAAACCCATAAGTTACGATGTGTTTACTTTGACGCATATATTGCGGGGAACCCAAATGCTATTTTACGCAACGGGTTAAGAAATTATTTTGACTCAATATATCCGAATATTGGACTTCGTGATTTAGAAAAAGCGGCTAACATGCAACATAAAGAAGCATGTTATGCTTACGGATTAGTAATGTTCGCTTCTCACCAAAGTGAGAACAAGAACATCGGGCTACAACTATTAAACAAAACGTTTCCACAAGTGACGGAGTCGGTAATTAGGGTAAGAAATGAGGTTTTTAGATTATTACGGGACTGTTGGACATTACGTAACCCTCGTCCCTTTGACGACGTTACAACACGCTGTCTTATCAACGGCCATAACGGTTATGTTGCACAAGACCAAGGATGGGAAGTAGTCCTAGTAAAACCAGAATGCATGACTTGTTTCTGGACGTATGAATTACGTGTCTTTATTGCCTTTGCTGAACGACTTGTGTACTAGCTAGAATTATCTTCACAACTATCTTGTATCAAAGTTATTGTGTGCTATATTTCATGCTTTATGTAAAATAAGCGGTATTGTAAGTTTGTAAAATATTGTATAAAAGTTTGAACGCGAAATATTATTATAATCAGTTTTTCATATAGAATTGTAGTAGTTGAATTGTATATTAGCTACTAAGTATGAACTTAACGGGTAGGTACTACCCGAATTTAAACTTATAAAACGCTAATATGAAGAAAAAGCTTTTATAAATGAGTTCATATTATGCTACGAAATACTATTAACTACTCTTAATATTCTGTATGATTAACTTGTTCCATTTAACTATTTTGAAGGAAATGGCACCGACTACTCGACACACCGTGAATATGAATGAAGAGGAATTCCGTACTTTTCTAGCTTCAAACATAGCCGCAGTACAGGCTGCGCTACATACCAACAATAACCTTGGATCTAGCAGTACAGGAAATCGTGTAGGATGCACCTACAAAGAATTCACTGCCTGCAAACCTTTGGAATTTGATGGAACTGAAGGACCGATCGGATTGAAACGGTGGACCGAGAAGGTCGAATCGGTGTTTGCCATAAGTAAGTGTACTGAAGAGGACAAAGTAAAGTACGCTACGCATACCTTCACAGGTTCTGCGTTAACATGGTGGAATACCTATCTAGAGCAAGTGGGACAAGACGATGCGTACGCACTACCGTGGTCAGCATTCAAGCACTTGATGAACGAGAAGTACCATCCCAGAACCGAGGTCAATAAGCTCAAGACAGAACTTAGAGGGTTACGAACCCAAGGATTTGATATTACCACGTACGAAAGACGATTCACAGAATTGTGCCTATTGTGTCCGGGAGCATTCGAAGATGAGGAAGAGAAGATCGACGCGTTTGTGAAAGGATTACCGGAAAGAATCCAAGAAGATATAAGTTCACACGAGCCCGCCTCCATACAACAGGCATGTAGAATGGCTCACAAACTCGTGAACCAAATTGAAGAAAGAATTAAAGAACAGACTGCTGAAGAGGCCAATGTGAAGCAAGTCAAAAGAAAGTGGGAGGAAAACGGTGATAAGAATCACCAATACAACAACAACAGCAATTACAACAATAATCGCAACAATTATCCCAACAATCGCAACATCAATTGCAACTACAACAAACGGCCCAACAACAACAACAACAACAACAACAACAACAACAGCAACTACAATAATCATCCCAACAACAATAATAACCGCAACAACAACAACAATCAGAGGCAGCTATGCCAAAGGTGTGAAAAGAATCACTCGGGGTTCTGCACCAAATTTTGCAACAAGTGTAAAAGAAATGGTCATAGCGCGGCGAAGTGTGAGGTCTACGGACCAGGGGTTAATAGAACGAAAGGAACAAATGGTGTCGGAACGAGTAGTGGCGGAGCAAGTAGTGTCGGAGCAAGTTATGCCAATGTAGTTTGTTATAAATGTGGAAAACCGGGCTACATTATTAGAAATTGCCCGAACCAGGAGAACACGAATGGACAAGGCCGTGGAAGAGTTTTCAATATTAATGCGGCAGAGGCACAGGAAGACCCGGAGCTTGTTACGGGTACGTTTCTTATTGACAATAAATCTGCTTACGTTTTATTTGATTCGGGTGCGGATAGAAGCTATATGAGTAGAGATTTTTGTGCTAAATTAAGTTGTCCATTGACGCCTTTGGATAGTAAATTTTTACTCGAATTAGCAAATGGTAAATTAATTTCAGCAGATAATATATGTCGGAATCGAGAAATTAAACTGGTTAGCGAAACATTTAAGATTGATTTGATACCAGTAGAGTTAGGGAGTTTTGATGTGATAATCGGTATGGACTGGTTGAAAGAAGTGAAAGCGGAGATCGTTTGTTACAAAAATGCAATTCGCATTATACGAGAAAAAGGAAAACCCTTAATGGTGTACGGAGAAAAGGGCAACACGAAGCTACATCTTATTAGTAATTTAAAGGCACAAAAACTAATAAGAAAAGGTTGCTATGCTGTTCTAGCACACGTCGAGAAAGTACAAACTGAAGAAAAGAGCATCAATGATGTTCCCGTCGCAAAAGAATTTCCTGATGTATTTCCGAAAGAATTACCGGGATTACCCCCACATCGATCCGTTGAATTTCAAATAGATCTTGTACCAGGAGCTGCACCAATAGCTCGTGCTCCTTACAGACTCGCACCCAGTGAGATGAAAGAACTACAAAGCCAATTACAAGAACTTTTAGAGCGTGGTTTCATTCGACCAAGCACATCACCGTGGGGAGCTCCTGTTTTGTTTGTCAAGAAGAAAGATGGTACATTCAGGTTGTGTATCGACTACCCAGAGTTGAACAAACTTACCATCAAGAACCGCTACCCACTACCGAGAATCGATGACTTATTTGATCAACTACAAGGCTCGTCTGTTTATTCAAAGATTGACTTACGTTCCGGGTATCATCAAATGCGGGTGAAAGAAGATGATATTCCAACGACTGCTTTCAGAACACGTTACGGTCATTACGAGTTTATGGTCATGCCGTTTGGTTTAACTAATGCACCAGCTGTGTTCATGGACCTTATGAACCGAGTGTGTGGACCATACCTTGACAAGTTTGTCATTGTTTTCATTGATGACATACTTATTTACTCAAAGAATGACCAAGAACACGGTGAACACTTGAGAAAGGTGTTAGAAGTATTGAGGAAGGAAGAATTGTACGCTAAGTTTTCAAAGTGTGCATTTTGGTTGGAAGAAGTTCAATTTCTCGGTCACATAGTGAACAAAGAAGTTATTAAGGTGGATCCGGCAAAGATAGAAACTGTTGAAAAGTGGGAAATCCCGAAAACTCCGAAACACATACGCCAGTTTTTAGGACTAGCTGGTTACTACAGAAGGTTCATCCAAGACTTTTCCAGAATAGCAAAACCCTTGACTGCATTAACGCATAAAGGGAAGAAATTTGAATGGAATGATGAACAAGAGAAAGCGTTTCAGTTATTGAAGAAAAAGCTAACTACGGCACCTATATTGTCATTGCCTGAAGGGAATGATGATTTTGTGATTTATTGTGATGCATCAAAGCAAGGTCTCGGTTGTGTATTAATGCAACGAACGAAGGTGATTGCTTATGCGTCTAGACAATTGAAGATTCACGAACAAAATTATACGACGCATGATTTGGAATTAGGCGCGGTTGTTTTTGCATTAAAGACTTGGAGGCACTACTTATATGGGGTCAAAAGTATTATATATACCGACCACAAAAGTCTTCAACACATATTTAATCAGAAACAACTGAATATGAGGCAGCGTAGGTGGATTGAATTATTGAATGATTACGACTTTGAGATTCGTTACCACCCGGGGAAGGCAAATGTGGTAGCCGATGCCTTGAGCAGGAAGGACAGAGAACCCATTCGAGTAAAATCTATGAATATAATGATTCATAATAACATTACTACTCAAATAAAGGAGGCGCAACAAGGAGTTTTAAAAGAGGGAAATTTAAAGGATGAAATACCCAAAGGATCGGAGAAGCATCTTAATATTCGGGAAGACGGAACCCGATATAGGGCTGAAAGGATTTGGGTACCAAAATTTGGAGATATGAGAGAAATGGTACTTAGAGAAGCTCATAAAACCAGATACTCAATACATCCTGGAACGGGGAAGATGTACAAGGATCTCAAGAAACATTTTTGGTGGCCGGGTATGAAAGCCGATGTTGCTAAATACGTAGGAGAATGTTTGACGTGTTCTAAGGTCAAAGCTGAGCATCAGAAACCATCAGGTCTACTTCAACAACCCGAAATCCCGGAATGGAAATGGGAAAACATTACCATGGATTTCATCACTAAATTGCCAAGGACTGCAAATGGTTTTGATACTATTTGGGTAATAGTTGACCGTCTCACCAAATCAGCACACTTCTTGCCAATAAGAGAAGATGACAAGATGGAGAAGTTAGCACGACTGTATTTGAAGGAAGTCATCTCCAGACATGGAATACCAATCTCTATTATCTCTGATAGGGATGGCAGATTTATTTCAAGATTCTGGCAGACATTACAGCAAGCATTAGGAACTCGTCTAGACATGAGTACTGCCTATCATCCACAAACTGATGGGCAGAGCGAAAGGACGATACAAACGCTTGAAGACATGCTACGAGCATGTGTTATTGATTTCGGAAACAGTTGGGATCGACATCTACCGTTAGCAGAATTTTCCTACAACAACAGCTACCATTCAAGCATTGAGATGGCGCCGTTTGAAGCACTTTATGGTAGAAAGTGCAGGTCTCCGATTTTTTGGAGTGAAGTGGGGGATAGACAGATTACGGGTCCGGAGATTATACAAGAAACTACCGAGAAGATCATCCAAATTCAACAACGGTTGAAAACCGCCCAAAGTCGACAAAAGAGCTACGCTGACATTAAAAGAAAAGATATAGAATTTGAAATTGGAGAGATGGTCATGCTTAAAGTTGCACCTTGGAAAGGCGTTGTTCGATTTGGTAAACGAGGGAAATTAAATCCAAGGTATATTGGACCATTCAAGATTATTGATCGTATCGGACCAGTAGCTTACCGACTAGAGTTACCTCAACAACTCGCGGCTGTACATAACACTTTCCACGTCTCGAATTTAAAGAAATGTTTTGCTAAAGAAGATCTCACTATTCCGTTAGATGAAATCCAAATCAACGAAAAACTTCAATTCATCGAAGAACCCGTCGAAATAATGGACCGGTGATTCACGAACGTTAAAACTTGTAAAAACTATATGATGACATATATATGGATATATATATAGTTAACATAATACTATGATAAGTAAACATATCATTAAGTATATTAACAATGAACTACATATGTAAAAACAAGACTACTAACTTAATGATTTTTAAACGAGACATATATGTAACGATTATCGTTGTAAAGACATTTAATGTATATATATCATATTAAGAGATATTCATACATGATAATATCATGATAATATAATAATTTAAAATCTCATTTGATATTATAAACATTGGGTTAACAACATTTAACAAGATCGTTAACCTAAAGGTTTCAAAACAACACTTACATGTAACGACTAACGATGACTTAACGACTCAGTTAAAATGTATATACATGTAGTGTTTTAATATGCATTTATACACTTTTGAAAGACTTCAATACACTTATCAAAATACTTATACTTAACAAAAATGCTTACAATTACATCCTCGTTCAGTTTCATCAACAATTCTACTCGTATGCACCCGTATTCGTACTCGTACAATACACAGCTTTTAGATGTATGTACTATTGGTATATACACTCCAATGATAAGCTCTTAGCAGCCTATGTGAGTCACCTAACATATGTGGGAACCATCATTTGGCAACTAGCATGAAATATCTCATAAAATTACAAAAATATGAGTAATCATTCATGACTTATTTACATGAAAACAAAATTACATATCCTTTATATCTAATCCATACACCAACGACCAAAAACACCTACAAACACTTTCATTCTTCAATTTTCTTCATCTAATTGATCTCTCTCAAGTTCTATCTTCAAGTTCTAAGTGTTCTTCATAAATTCCAAAAGTTCTAGTTTCAATCAAGAATACTTTCTAGTTTGCTAGCTCACTTCCAATCTTGTAAGGTGATCATCCAACCTCAAGAAATCTTTGTTTCTTACAGTAGGTTATCATTCTAATACAAGGTAATAATCATATTCAAACTTTGGTTCAATTTCTATAACTATAACAATCTTATTTCAAGTGATGATCTTACTTGAACTTGTTTTCGTGTCATGATTCTGCTTCAAGAACTTCGAGCCATCCAAGGATCCATTGAAGCTAGATGAATTTTTCTCTTTTCCAGTAGGTTTATCCAAGGAACTTAAGGTAGTAATGATGTTCATAACATCATTCGATTCATACATATAAAGCTATCTTATTCGAAGGTTTAAACTTGTAATCACTAGAACATAGTTTAGTTAATTCTAAACTTGTTCGCAAACAAAAGTTAATCCTTCTAACTTGACTTTTAAAATCAACTAAACACATGTTCTATATCTATATGATATGCTAACTTAATGATTTAAAACCTGGAAACACGAAAAACACCGTAAAACCGGATTTACGCCGTCGTAGTAACACCGCGGGCTGTCTTGGGTTAGTTAATTAAAAACTATGATAAACTTTGATTTTAAAGTTGTTATTCTGAGAAAATGATTTTTATTATGAACATGAAACTATATCCAAAAATTATGATTAAACTCAAAGTGGAAGTATGTTTTCTAAAATGGTCATCTAGACGTCGTTCTTTCGACTGAAATGACTACCTTTACAAAAACGACTTGTAACTTATTTTTTTGACTATAAACCTATACTTTTATGTTTAGATTCATAAAATAGAGTTCAATATGAAACCATAGCAATTTGATTCACTCAAAACGGATTTAAAATGAAGAAGTTATGGGTAAAACAAGATTGGATAATTTTTCTCATTTTAGCTACGTGAAAATTGGTAACAAATCTATTCCAACCATAACTCAATCAACTTGTATTGTATATTATGTAATCTTGAGATACCATAGACACGTATACAATGTTTCGACCTATCATGTCGACACATCTATATATATTTCGGAACAACCATAGACACTCTATATGTGAATGTTGGAGTTAGCTATACAGGGTTGAGGTTGATTCCAAAATATATATAGTTTGAGTTGTGATCAATACTGAGATACGTATACACTGGGTCGTGGATTGATTCAAGATAATATTTATCGATTTATTTCTGTACATCTAACTGTGGACAACTAGTTGTAGGTTACTAACGAGGACAGCTGACTTAATAAACTTAAAACATCAAAATATATTAAAAGTGTTGTAAATATATTTTGAACATACTTTGATATATATGTATATATTGTTATAGGTTCGTGAATCAACCAGTGGCCAAGTCTTACTTCCCGACGAAGTAAAAATCTGTGAAAGTGAGTTATAGTCCCACTTTTAAAATCTAATATTTTTGGGATGAGAATACATGCAGGTTTTATAAATGATTTACAAAATAGACACAAGTACGTGAAACTACATTCTATGGTTGAATTATCGAAATCGAATATGCCCCTTTTTATTAAGTCTGGTAATCTAAGAATTAGGGAACAGACACCCTAATTGACGCGAATCCTAAAGATAGATCTATTGGGCCTAACAAACCCCATCCAAAGTACCGGATGCTTTAGTACTTCGAAATTTATATCATATCCGAAGGGTGTCCCAGAATGATGGGGATATTCTTATATATGCATCTTGTTAATGTCGGTTACCAGGTGTTCACCATATGAATGATTTTTATCTCTATGTATGGGATGTGTATTGAAATATGAAATCTTGTGGTCTATTGTTACGATTTGATATATATAGGTTAAACCTATAACTCACCAACATTTTTGTTGACGTTTAAAGTATGTTTATTCTCAGGTGAATATTAAGAGCTTCCGCTGTTGCATACTAAAATAAGGACAAGATTTGGAGTCCATGTTTGTATGATATTGTGTAAAAACTGCATTCAAGAAACTGATTTCGATGTAACATATTTGTATTGTAAACCATTATGTAATGGTCGTGTGTAAACAGGATATTTTAGATTATCATTATTTGATAATCTACGTAAAGCTTTTTAAACCTTTATTTATGAAATAAAGGTTATGGTTTGTTTTAAAAATGAATGCAGTCTTTGAAAAACGTCTCATATAGAGGTCAAAACCTCGCAACGAAATCAATTAATATGGAACGTTTTTAATCAATAAGAACGGGACATTTCAAAAGTGATCAAGAATGATCACAACATCGACCTATAAATAAAGTAGGTCGATATAAATAACTAACTTATGTCAAGTCTTAGTATGATAGCTATAGTACTTGTTGCAAGTAAACATAGAACAACACTCAGTATGTTTTGGTATGAATAGGAAAGCGTATAACTCGTACTTTCTATTTTTAGAAAGTTTTTATTTTTAGCAGGTTTCCATTTTTGAAAAGTTTCTATTTTTGAAAAGTTTTTATTTTTGGAAAGTTTCTATTTTTGGAAAGTTTCCATATTTAGAAAGTTACTATATTAGGAAGTTTCTACAATTAGAAGGTTTCTATTTTTAGAAAGTTTTTAACTTAGGAAAGTTTCCTTAATTAGAAAGTCAACAAAAGTCAACTAAAAGTCAAAGTCAACCGAAAGTCAACTCATAAGTCAACCTTGGTCAAACATAGTCAACATTGAATTTTAAAGTGTATATTATGTTGATAATATAAGTTATAATGTTTTTTAAAGTCATATATATAATCATGTCATATCATAAGTTTAATTAAATTAAATTGAATTAATAAGTTAACATAAGTTTAAATGATATAATTAATATAACATAAGTATTTAATTAATTACTTAAATATTAATCATAACGTAAGTATTATTAATTAATAATAAATTTTTAATCATATCATAAGTATTAGTAATTAATAATGAATTATTA
Organism: Rutidosis leptorrhynchoides; assembly: GCF_046630445.1. Lineage (NCBI taxonomy): Eukaryota > Viridiplantae > Streptophyta > Magnoliopsida > Asterales > Asteraceae > Rutidosis > Rutidosis leptorrhynchoides. The sequence goes on along the minus strand of NC_092335.1, from coordinate 324,048,574 downwards.
ATCATATCATAAGTATTTACTTATAATTATTAAACCATAAGTATTTAATAATTAAATTATAATTAAATAATAACTAAGTCTTATAATAATTAAATAATTAATTAATCTTTATTATATGTCTTATTATAATAATCTCATAACATAAGTTTAATACTGATCTTAAGTATTTTTCATTAATAATAAAAGTATTATTAATCATAAGTTTAATTAAATGTTTAATTAAATCATAATGTAATTAATAAATGATAAAATAAATATATATATCATAAGTCTTAATTTTAAAATAATTACTTTTATATCATAAGTAATTTAATAATAATGAAAATCATTATTTATATCATAAGTTCAAATTTTATAACCATAAGTTTAATTAAAGGTTCGCCGGGTCGTAACTTGAGCCTCGGACAGTTAATGAGCCATGAAAAATATACAAGAATCAACCTAAACCATTAATCCGTTCAAAACCTTGTTTTAGCCATTCTAGGTGATCCGTGGCTCGGATTTCGATGACCCGAACATGAATGTTGTAACATCCCGTTTTTCCCATACATATTTAAAGGTACATACTTAATCGTAGTTTGTTTATAACTCATTAGTTTATGTGTGAATGTATATGTATATGTATACGTATAGATATATATATATATATATATATATATATATATATATATATATATATATGTATATATATATATATATGTATATATATATATATATGTATATATATATATATATATATATATATATATATATATATATGTATATATATATATATATGTATATATATATATATATATACTTGAGAATGCATGCTTGTGGAAGTTTATACATGGGTTTTTATGGTGCTAAGTCACGTGAGACGTAAATGTGAAGTTTAGACATATGTAGGAATCGAGAACGGGGCGTACAAGCCAAATATTTAATCGTTAAATTTTGTTGTCGAGAAAACGATCATGCACAGGCCTTTGCCGCGCTGCGGAAGTCCTGGTCACGCCGCGGTATTCAACTGAAATCAAGGTCAGGAGGCCTGTTAAACAGGTCGAAATATCTTTGTATTATCGCGTCGTGATGACCTCAGCCGCGCCGCGGCATCTCAAGCAAAACGAAGTCAGGAAGCATGCTAAGGACTGCCAATTTTTCCTTTATGTGTCGCACCGCGACAAATGGCGCCACGCCACGGCAGTTCTGCTGAACTGATTCTGGATTTAGCTCATTTTAAGTGATTTTAAGGGGTAAATTGGTAATTTGACGTATAGAGCTGATGGGAGCATTTAATCTCCACCACTTATCCATTTTCCTCATTTCTTTTCTATTATCTTCCTCCATTTTACTCTCAAACATAAAAACCCATTTAAATTCAAGTGAGATTTGTGAATGAAGAATTGAGAGTTGATCTTTGGAGCAAGAATTAAAGTTGTTCTCCTTGTTCTTAGCTACAAGTGGATAGTGTTGGTAAGTCTTAACTCCATGTTTTGAGTTTTAATTAGTTTATGCTAGGGTTTGGTTCATTTGGAACTTGTAAGACCCATTTGGGGGTAATATGGGTGGATTTGGGTTATGTTGATGAAAGGAAACCCTAAATAGCTATAATCTAGGGTTTGGTCTTATGATTTGAGATTTAAAGTGTTAAATGGCATTTTTAGTCACTAATACACTTGTAATTGAGGGAAAAATTGTAAATGGGTTAAGTTGACCAAGTTTGTAAGTTTAAGTATTTAAAATGGGTCGAAAGAGTAATGTTGACCTAGTTTGGGTGAAATGGGTATGAATTACCTAATGTTTGTGTTGGTTTAAGTTAGTTGACTTTAAATCACTAGTTTTAGTGATCTAACATATGTCTTGGCCAATTAAGGGCGGTTTTGGTGTAGTTGAGTTATTTAATGCAAATTGGGTCATTAAATGCTCAAGTGTAAGTAATGTGGCTAGTTCCACTAGTTTGTGTATTGAAAGTGTACTTAATGTATTAGGTACATTGCTTTGAAGTTCGGAAGTGCATAATCATCATCCTTGTGTTAAGGTGAGTGGAATAATTATGCGTGTACGTATATAATGTATTTATTTGTGTAGTATGAATGTGGCATTGTCGCGGTGTTCAAGACATCACATCCTAAGTAACGAGTAGTATTGTCGCGGTGTTCAAGACACTACTCATTGTTTGATTGACATGTAGTATTGTCGCGGTGTTTAAGACACCACATTGTCATGGGAGTGGATGCCGCGGTGTTTAAGGCACCACTCATTGTTTGATTAACATGTGGTATTGTCGCGGTGTTTAAGACACCACATTGTCATGGGAGTGGATGCCGCGGTGTTCAAGGCACCACTCTTTGTTTTGATTGACATGTAGAATCGTCGCGGTGTTCAAGACGCCACATTGTCATGGGGGTGAGTTAGTCGCATTGTTCAAGACATCACCCGGGGGATTAGTGATTACGCGGTGTTTAAGTAACACTAATGGATGTTATGAACTCCGACGGTCTTTTACGAGTACCGTTCTTTTATACGATTGGTTAACCATGGTTGTGTGAATTCGTATCTAGCATAACTAAATTGTGAACTATATGTTATTATTATTGTTAGCTTCTTGTGAATTCTGGATAGTAGTTTATGCATGATGTTGCATAGTTATCGAATTGCTAGCTTGTATGCTGTATGGTAAGTGATTGCAAGTTAGTAGGTTATATATGAACATGTATAATTATTGCATTCACTAAGCGTTAGCTTACTCCTCTCGTTGTTTATCTTTTTAGATGCAGGTGCGGATAAGGGGAAAGGGTTTGTTGGGCACTAGGTGTCCTTTGATGATGTTTCGTTGGAGCTTTTGGAAGTTGGCCTAGCGTTTTGGGTAGTTTAGCCCGAAACCATGCTCGATGTGTTGTTTGGATTAAAACTATCATTTTTGGTTAGGTCAAACTTGTATCACATTTGTTAATGGCCGTCGTGCCTATTGTAAACACTAAACTTGTTGTATGTTTTAACGAAACGTGTGGAATGGTTTACATATTTGATTGGCGCATAAATGTGTATTATTTTAAAGAAATTTTTTTTATCGTATGGAATACGGGTTGGGTTGTTTCAAGTGGTATCAGAGCATGGTCTAAGGGATTTAGGCGATTTGAGATAGGTGCCTAGACTTAGACTTTATTGTGTGTGCGCTTTATGCGGGACTTGTAGGACTTCGGGTCAGCTCGGGAATTGTTAGTGCATAGGTTTATGTGAACTAACCTTGCGCTATTTGTTTTGTGTTGTAGTTGAAATCATCAAGCGAGACAGACGTTGTACTAACGAGTTAATGCGACGTGCTCACGTGGCAATGACTAGCTACCATTGTTACGGGTGTAAATCGTGTCAAACAAACGATGTACGATGATTGTTGAGCAAGATGGGGTAGTGTGGTGTATATGTATATATATATACATACGTGTTATGTCTTTTCATTTCGTTGTTTAATCTAGTTCATTTCTTAAGAATGAAGACGGAAGATGGGTACGGAACGGAAGAGCCTACTCATGAAAGGAGAAATGAGTTAACGGTAATGGTTGAAGCCGCGATTGAACAATGCGTCTCGGGTTTTGCCAATGGAGTTAGTCAAGTAGTCAAGGAGTCAATCGAAGGACGAGTAACCGAGATGGTCCGAGACCAAGTGACTAAGGTAGTAAGGGAAAAGTTTGAGAAGAGGTTCTCCAAACCTCAAGGTAGTGGTGAAGAAGAAGTACTTGCAAGGCTAGAGCCACATGGTGCTCCGGGCAATAGGAAGAGAGGTACGTCTGAAGGCGTCAGGAATGTGAAAAAGAAGAGTAAGGGAGGTTGCACATCTAAATGTTTCAATTGTGGTGTTAGGGGCTACAAGATATGGGAGTGCACGTTGCCAAAGAGTGATAACGGAACGTGCTACCATTGTCATAAAGAGGGGCACCGAAGGTCGGTGTGTCCCGAATTGTTTATTGATCAAAGTAGAGGTGTAATTGAGGCAGCTAGTAGCATGAGGAAGGGAGCGTTGGGCTCCGGTGGGTTGAAGTGCTACAATTGTGGGCAATGGGGACATAAGTCTTGTGAATGTCCATCGGGCAAAACTGTATGTTTTTATTGTCGGAAGGAAGGGCACCAAAGGTCTGAGTGTCCCGATCGGGCTAGTAATCAGACTAATACGTTACGAGGTTTCGTGCCTACATGTTATAATTGTCTGCAGCGAGGCCATTTGGCACGAGATTGTACGGGTGTACCCGTGAGCACGATCAGGTGCTTTATATGCCAGGCGGAGGGACACAAAAGGTTGGAGTGTTCCGAATCGCTTGCTGATCGGGTTAAGAGATTAGAGCACGACTACTTGATGGGTAGTGAAGCACAGAAGTCCAGTGATACTGCTTCAGGTACTTTCGTCTTTGATGCAAATATGCCTTATTAATTGTTGTGTGCCGATGTATTTGGTTATGAAGTCGAGACTTAAGTCTCGTTACGAAACCTAATTAGTCTCGAGTGAACGTATATTTCAATAGTACACATATAAGTGCGGGGTTAGTAATTACGATGACGGTGCACTAGAGTAGCGCTTGAGTCATTGACTCATGAGAATGCGACTTGGGTGCGAATGCATTAGTGTAAATACGTGGTATTGTTACGGGTAGCATTCCTAATGGAATTACCCTACGTTGGAGTTGGATTGACGATTGCAGGGCGTAAGACTTGGTGCAACCAAGCATTCCGTAGTATTGGGAAAATGTATCTACCAAGCCATGGAGACGGGCTTTGGTTTTCGGATGTTGAGCATGTTTGCTTTCGTGTGAAAGTTGATGGAACCGTTAAGACAAGGTGTTCGGTCTAGACGAATGTTGGTAATGGAGTCTATGAGACCCAACGTTAGGTGTCTTTTTCATACCTACTAGCGTGGTATTCGAATCCGATGGTGTTACGGTTACATCGAACATAGGGTTTCGATTAAGTGGCAAAGGATAATTCGAATTCCTTCGTATGCTCAAGGTGGAGAAAAGTTTGGTGATATGTGTGGTATGAGATGCAAGACGAGTGAACCACGTCTCTCTTTTACGAGATGGTTGTGGTTTTGGGTCGTTAAGCGTAGGCTTTGTAGATTGTGTGTGTATTGTTGCTCGTATGTGAGTTTAACAACTAATTGCTTGTGTGCGCGTGTTATTGGGTTAGTATGCACCGGGTGTTATATCACCATGTGAGAGTACGTGACGTGTAATCGTCTTATCGAGAGTATTGTGTTTTGATTTGGGGTAGCCGCGAGAGCTTAACCGAGCGTATAGTGATGAGACCGTGTAGGGTGTAGTCCCAATTGTTGTGTTGAACTTATGGTAAAACCAATTAGGCCGTAACCAGAGTGAGGTAGTACGCTTGACGATAATAACATACTATGATGTATATACACATGTTAATTGGCGGTTCGATTTCGATAGCGGTTTTGTGACTGTGTGGCGAGTGTTGTACGCTCTTAACAGCCACTCTTTACTTTTATGATTTTTGGGGGGGGGGGGGGGGTACGCGGTATGCCGTTCGTGAGGCATTTCCGTTAACCGTATTCGTGTGCGGGTAGAGTCATGGCAGTTAACTATTCTTATGTATGAAGGTGACCGGGTTAATGGTTATGACGAAGTTAGAATCGTGAAAGCCTTGGTGTTCTAAGCGCCTCCTTAGTGTTGAGTTGAAAGATAAATAGGCTAGCTATGCGGCCTAGGTGAGTAATGACTAACGGGTGTCGCAAGGAAGTCATGGGCGTAGAGCCGTAAGGTTCGTTAGATTTGTGTGACCGCGTGTAGTCAGGTGACGTGTGACGCCGGGAGTAGACCCTGTAAGGGTCGAGTCTTTGGAGACTCTAAATTGGAGTTGGATAACACAACGTCAGGTGCCATCCTTATACCTGCTAGTGTAACTTTTGACTCCGATGGTATAATTACTTTGGATTTGGGTACCGGTGAGAAACCCGAAGTTACAACTGTGATATATTGTGGTGTTTAGCGGGCGTTAACACTTAACTGATTTGAAAGATCGAGGTTCGAATAGCTTATAGTGAGTCCTTAGAAGGACTATTGAGTATGACCAACGCCGGAAAAATGTAATGGGCGTTGTGGAATGTCGGAATTCGGCGGGGCGTTATCATCTTGACGGTGAAAGTAGGGGGTTAAAACCCTATATGGGGGAGTTAAGTACCGGAGAATGCGGAAAAAGTCCCTAGCTAGTAGATGTGATGAGCGAATGGGTGTCGCTTATATAGGAAAGAAAGACTTTGGTGGTCTTCGAAAAAAGTCCCAAGTTGAACTTGGGAATGAATTATGAAGGTATTTAGTGAGACGAGTCAAGTGGCGAGCTTTCCGATGATCCTTGCGGGAGATTTTTAGGAAGGTGTCGGGATGATTCCCGAGTATTCTATGGTGGGAAGGCGTGATGACGGAGGTCGTCAGGAGATTATTCCACCTTTGGATTTATTGTGAATGTATGGTACGAGTTAAATACTAGGTGTAGGAGCGAGCGGTTGCGGTTGTTTTGTCTCGAGGGATGATTACCCTTGCTCGTTCTAACATGATGCGTTAGTGTACGAAGTGAGAACTTGGATGGGTGATTACTACATTTGTGATTCCATATTGGAGACGGAAATGTTCAAGGTAGAAGTGCTCAACTTCTAGTATTTGGTGCGGATCACGAGGACGTGATCCTATCTAAGTGGGGGAGAGTTGTAACATCCTGTTTTTCGCATACATATTTAAAGGTACATACTTAATCGTAGTACATTTATAACTCGTTAGTTTATGTGTGAATGTATATGTATACGTATAGATACAAATATATATATATATATATATATATATATATATATATATATATATATATATATATATATATATATATATATATATATACTTGAGAATGCATGCTTGTGGAAGTTTATACATGGGTTTTTATGGTGCTAAGTCATGTGAGACGTAAATGTGAAGTTTAGACATATGTAGGAAGCGAGGACGGGGCGTACAAGCCAAATATTTAATCGTTAAATTTTGTTATCGAGAAAACGATCAGGCACAGGCCTTTGCCGCGTCGCGGAAGTCCTGGTCGTGCCGCGGTATTCAAATGAAATCAAGGTCAGGAGGCCTGTTAAATAGGTCGAAATATCTTTGTATTGTCGCGCCGTGATTGTAGTGACCCGAAGTTTTCCATGTTTATATATATTAATTGAGATTGATATTTACATGATTAAATATTTCCAACATGTTAAGCAATCAAACTTGTTAAGACTTGATTAATTGAAATATGTTTCATATAGACAATTGACCACCCAAGTTGACCGGCGATTCACGAACGTTAAAACTTGTAAAAACGACATGACGATATATATATGGATATACATATGGTTAACATGAGATTATGATAAGTAAGTATCTCCATAAGTATATTAACAATGAGTTATATACATATAAACAAGACTACTAACTTAAGGATTTCGAAACGAGACATATATGTAACGATTATCGTTGTAACGACATTTAAATGTATATATATATCATATTAAGATATATTAATATATCATAATATCATGATAATATAATAATTTAACATCTCATTAGATATAATAAACAATGGGTTAACAACATTAATTGAGATCGTTAACTTAAAGGTTTCAAAACAACACTTACATGTAACGACTAACGATGACTTAACGACTCAGTTAAAATGTATATACATGTAGTGTATTTAGATGTATTAAAATACTTTTGGAAGACTTCAAGACATATATCAAAACACTCATACTTAACGAAAATGGTTACAGTTACTTTCCCATTCTTTTCTTTCATCAAGAATTCTAGTCGTATTCTTACCCGTATTATACACAGCTTCAAAACGTACTTACTATGGGTATATACCAATAGGAACTAGCATGGGATTCCACTCTTGATTATGTCATGTATGACTAATCAATTTTAACTTCTACCATGAGCTAGTCAACTAACTAGAACTCCTTTTAACCCCACTCACCACTCACCAATTACCACTCATCATTCACTCCATTTCACTTCCAACTCTCTTTCTAATTCTCTCTCAACACACACACACTATTATGAACGTATTTTTCGAGTATTTAATCATCATCTTCATCAAAAATCACTTCAATAATCAAGCTATAATCATCATAGGAAGAACACTTCAAGAACACTTCAAAAATCTCTTCAAGTTTACTAATTTACTTCCAAGCTTTCTAATCCATTCCAAGTAATCATCTAAGATCAAGAAACCTTTGTTATATACAGTAGGTTATCTTTCTTATTCAAGGTAATATTCATATTCAAACTTTGATTCAATTTCTATAACTATAAACTATCTTAATTCGAGTAAAAATCTTACTTGAACTTGTTTTTGTGTCATGATCCTACTTCAAGAACTTTCAAGCCATCCAAGATCCTTTGAAGCTAGATCATTTCTTGTCACTTCCAGTAGGCTTACCTACTAAACTTGAGGTAGTAATGATGTTCATAACATCATTCGATTCATATATATAAAACTATCTTATTCGAAGGTTTAAACTCGTAATCATTAGAACATAGTTTAGTTACTTCTAAACTTGTTCGCAAAAAAAAGTTAATCCTTCTAACTTGACTTTTAAAATTAACTACACACATGTTCTATATCTATATGATATGCTAACTTAATGATTTAAAACCTGGAAACACGAAAAACACCGTAAAACCGGATTTACGCCGTCGTAGTAACACCGCGGGCTGTTTTGGGTTAGTTAATTAAAAACTATGATAAACTTTGATTTAAAAGTTGTTATTCTGAGAAAATGATTTTTATTATGAACATGAAACTATATCCAAAAATTGTGGTTAAACTCAAAGTGGAAGTATGTTTTCTAAAATGGTCATCTAGACGTCGTTCTTTCGACTGAAATGACTACCTTTACAAAAACGACTTGTAACTTATTTTTCCGACTATAAACCTATACTTTTTCTGTTTATATTCATAAAATAGAGTTCAATATGAAACCATAGCAATTTGATTCACTCAAAACGGATTTAAAATGAAGAAGTTATGGGTAAAACAAGATTGGATAATTTTTCTCATTTTAGCTACGTGAAAATTGGTAACAAATCTATTCCAACCATAACTTAATCAACTTGTATTGTATATTATGTAATCTTGTGATACCATAGACACGTATACAATGTTTCGACCTATCATGTCGACACATCTATATATATTTCGGAACAACCATAGACACTCTATATGTGAATGTTGGAGTTAGCTATACAGGGTTGAGGTTGATTCCAAAATATATATAGTTTGAGTTGTGATCAATACTGAGATACGTATACACTGGGTCGTGGATTGATTCAAGATAATATTTATCGATTTATTTCTGTACATCTAACTGTGGACAACTAGTTGTAGGTTACTAAC